>NC_058412.1:9325352-9403236 GCF_002201575.2 Neomonachus schauinslandi | reverse complement strand
AAAGAAAGAAAGAAAGAAAGAAAGAAAGAAAGAAAGAAAGAAAGAAAGAAAGAAAGAAAGAAAAGAAAGAGAAAGAAAGAAAGAAAGAAAGAAGAAAGACTAGGAAAATGTAAAACAGAGGAGACATTAAAACAGACGAGACACTAAAACAGACATAAACCAAGGCCGTTCTGCATAAACAGAGATATATGGTCATCCTAGGTAGAGAAGGGAAAAGTTAGTTAATGTCACAAAATTACTGCAAACAAATCACTCTCAAACTCAGTGGCCTCAAATAACAATCACTTATTCTCATGGTTCTGTGGGTCAGCTGATGTTCTTATTTCTGCTGGGCTTCCACATGCTTCTAACAGTCAACTGAGATCAGCTCACTGTGGCTGGGCTCTGATCCATGTTTCTTTCCCCCCACACCCACCCGCCAGGCAGCTCTGCCTGCATAGAGTTTTGCTCAGGGCAATAACAGAACCAGTGGAAGACAAGAACAGCCCTGCCACTCTTCTTCAAGCTTACGTCACACCAATTAACATCTCATAATCCAAAGCATGTCCTGCAGCCAATCCCAGAGTGAAGGGGTGAAGAGGTAGTTTGCTCTTGGAACTAGAAGAGAAAATTTTTAATATTTTTGAATAGTAACTTAATCTCCCACCCAGGGAATCCCCGGGGAGCCCCAGTTAAGAGTTTTCATCTTTCATTTTGTGACTATTTCTTATGCACTATCTTCCCTGATATAATTTATAATACATGTAACAATGTATCTCTCATTCAATCATCACAATTACATATGCTAGTGTAGCATCATTTCTCATTTACAAAGAAGAGAACTAAGGTTTCAAAGACTTAAGTCTTGGCTAGTGGATGACAGAGGTAAAATTCCTCAGGTCTGAGTGAGCTCACACACAGCCTTTCCTCTTAATTTTTTTTTGCTAAAATGCTCTACTTAATTATTTGGCACAAAGAAACTGCTTTCCTGATGGTTGCTAGAGGTCCCGCTAGCAGTTTGGAACACACTCATTCTCATCTGAGCAGAATATAATTATTGCTATAATTTTGGACTGCTGTAATCTCATTTCACTAAAAAATCACAGCGTGAATCTGAAATATCGGGAAGACTTTGGGGCTAAAGGAAACAAAGTGCCTGGAAAAAGGCTGCCATATGTACAGAATTCAAGTGGCATCTGTGTGTGCTCATCACAGCCCACCACTCTGTATCTGTTCAATTTGTTCACCAGGTAACTCAAACAACTCATGGGGTTGATGCTAGGATGTGCCCAAGGACCTCTGCCTCTGGCTTATGCCTAACAGGGCAGTTTATTATTTTATTTTGTATCATACAAAGGAGACAGTGTTTCTTCTCTCAAACAACTGGGTAAATAACCTTCCCCATATATTTGTATTGACAGTAGCATGTTTATTATAATACACACTGTGTCTTTCCGCGCCATGGCTCTGCGATCAATGGTGTTAACTTAGAAGTGGGCTTCAGGAGCGAGTGGGCTCAAGGATGGAAATGTGGACAGGATTGATAGTAACACAGATTGTAAAGAGCCAGAGGGGGTCCTGAAGGGAGAGGAGCAAATGAGGACTACCTAGAATCTACAGCCTCTAGCTTTGTTTTCAGCACTGGAAGCCAGGCGCAGAGCCTGGCAGATCTGCCCTTGGCTGTGCCGGAGGCACAGGTGGGAGGCGGGGGCGGGGCGGTGGCCACTGAAGTTGGGACTGCTAGCCAGAAATCAAGTGCCAATCCATGGAGATTGACTCAGAATTGGAGCCAAAAGGAGATGAAGATAAGAGGCGGTGTGAATCCTGGAAGGAAAGCAGATTGGAAGCAGGAGCAAAGTGGACAGATGCGAGGTAGCCTGGCACAATCCCAAAGGCAGAATGTGGGTGACGGTAGTGACTTCTAATGCCGGTACCACATGGGCTTGGAGGCCCATCCGGGGCGTACTTAAGGAGATGGAGCAGTTGAACAGTAGACAGGCCTGGGATTATGCCCGTTGCCTATCAGTCCATTAGTCTCTCTGGGGCTCCCAGGAGGGAGGTCCTGCCCAGGAGCTACTTCAAAGCCAGTCCTCCTTCTGTGTGACCCTAATCCCCTGTCCCTCAGCACTTCCCAATAGCTTCGCCAGAAGTCTTGACAATGGGCTTAGCACTCAAAATGGATAAGGAAGGACTCCCTTGAATGAACCACAAGGAACCACAGCCTTTTGTTTTCAAGATGTGGCCTCTGCAGACAGATGGACACACTACCACCTGTCCTTTTGCATGGCCATTGGCAACATCTGTTAATTGTGCTGACCTGTCCTTGTAGATGGCAGCGTTCAGGGCTCTTGCTTGGAGTATGGAGTGGCCAGGGGTCATGGTGTCAATCCAATCGCAGGCGGATGAAGCCAGTTCCACTCTGCACCAGGATGTGTGAACTCATCCTTCTTTGTCCAAGTCCAAAAGCCAACACATTCCCCTAATGGCTGTATGCCCCCTGCAGGCCCTTGGAGAACAGTAACTCATTGAAAAATTGAGTCAGGGCTGGTGGGAGCCTCGGAGAAACGGCCACTAGATCCACACGATCTTTCTTTCCCTTTTACCCCTACTACTTGCCATTTGAAACACTTTGTAAACTGTAAAGCACTAGTAAATATCAATTAATATGATTTACTCATTCATTCTACAAATATTTGCTGGGCATCTAGTCTGTACCAGATGCCGGGCTAAGCAATGGCCACACAGACATGAAAAAGACAGTCAACATTCCCAGGACTGCAGAGAGTTGGGGGGACAGATAATATGAATGCATAATCACAGTCACCAAACCAAGAGAGCGAACAGGAACTCCAAGGTCTACCCTGCCTGGGAGGGCCGTAGGGGTGGAGCATCTATGAGACGCCAGGTTCAGGGGAGGAGGTTCCCGAGCTAAGTGTTGGAAAGGTGGTTGGTTTGTGAGGCAGAAGGAAGAGCAGGAGTGAAGCCCTGAGGCAGGAGAAAGCCTGCTGTGGAAAGGGAGCTTTGACTAGGGCAGCAAATCTCAGCTTGTTTCAGAGAAGCGAGAGGGAAAAGGGTGAGAATAGCAACAGGTGTGATGAGTCACAAAAGGAGTTTGAACGTTTTGAAGTATGTGATGGAGAGACACTCAAATTTTTTCTCTTTTTAAGACTTATTTATTTTAGAGAGAAAGAGCTCATGAGTGGGGGGAGGGGCCCAGAGAGAGGGAGCGAGAATTTCAAGCCGACTCCCTGATGCGTGTGGAGCCTGACTCTGGGATCAATCCTCCCCCCCACCCCCTGACCCTGAGATCATGACCTGAGCTGAAACCAAAAGTCAGATGCTCAATCAGTGGAGCCACCCAGGTGCCCTAGACACTCAACTGTTTTTAAGAGGGAGATGATTTTTTTTTTTTTGACTCTTGATTGCTTTATTATTACTGTTACACTTCAGAAAAGACACTCTGGCCACACTAGGGCTTGCATTCACTCCTGGATAGGTATGAAAATAAACGGGAATTTTTTTTTAATTTAAAAAATTTAAAAAAACATGGAGGTATGGTGATCAAAGCCCCATGGTGGAGAGCGACAGTGAAGTGAGATCTGATACAAGGAGGATGGTGGCCCTGGAGAGCACAGAGCATGGGAGGAAAGGAGGGGAGAGTGGTGTTGAGGAGTCAGACAACTTTCATAGTCAAGTTCACACAACCAACAGATGGGTCCAATCCGGTCTGGAGCTTTGCAGTTTTGTATTGACCTGTCACCTGGGATGCAACTCACTAACCCCCACCTATCGGGGCACCCATTGAACCAAATATGGTGGATACCTGGTAAGGCAGCCATGGCCTCGCTCTAAGCAGCATGTGGCCCAGTGCAGCGTCTTCACCCCGATGCTCATGAAAAGCACCTGAAGAGCTTTTAAAAATGCAAGGGCTGGGTTCCACCCTAGACTAATTTAATCAGAATCTCTCGTGGGAAGGATGTAATTCCTAATTGAAGTGTAAGGTAGGAAACGGGAAGGTGCCCAGGTTATTGGGGAAGATGAGATGACACGTTCTGAGTGTGTAGAGGAAGGGGCCTTGGGAGGGGGAGCTTGAGGAGGCGACAGGTGGGGGGTGTGGCTGCAGAGGGGGTCAGCCAGCATGCTCCCCATGAACCTGTACTCTGGCTCTCCCTCTCCTCTCTGCTCTGTCACCTCAGGCATTTGTCTAATGTCTCTGTTCTCAGCATTGTCAAAGGTATCGACACCACAAACTCGGGGCTTCAACAACAGAAATTTATTCTCTCACAGGTCTGGAGGCCGGAAGTCCAAGGTCAAGGTGTCAGCGGTGGTGGTGCTTTCGGAGGCTGTGAGGGGAGATCTGTTCTCAGCCTCTCCCCCGCTGCTGGTGGTTTGCTGGCAGTCCTTGGTGGTCCTCGGCTTGTAGAAGCATCACGGGGACGTCTGCCTTCATCTTCACACAGCGCTCTCCCCGTGTATGCGTCTGGGGCCAAATCCTCCCATCTTATAAGGACACAGTCATACTGGATTAGGGCCTATCTTAATGACTTCATTTTAATTTGATTATCTCTGAAAAGACCTTCTTTCCAAATAAGGTCACATGTTGAGGTACTGGGGTTAAGACTTCAACCTCTGAATTTGGAGAGGATAAAATTTAACCTGTAACCACTTGGAATAAACATGTTACTATTATCATCCTCTTTATTGTTATTTCTACCCATTTTTGAACATTAGGTGCCGGACTCTGCAGAACATGATCTTATTAATCCTCCCCCGAACACTGTGCAATAGATGGTATTGACCTTATTTTAGAGTGAAGAGCCAAAGGAGCTGGCCTGGGGTGGTGAAGAGCAAGCAAATGGCCTAACCCATGTCTGTGTTATCCAACACGCTCCCATAAAGGATGGGGTGAGTCTGAGTTCTGAAAGCCCTTTCAGGCCTCTGAGATCCGTATTTTTCTGCAGGGCTAGAGTGAAAGGCTTTTTTGGCTTTGCCATTCTCAAGAAAATGGAGCTCTGCAGGACTCACAGGAAAGGTATGCATGTATTGAATTAGTAACAGGATCCTGAAGTACCAGCTGTCTTTCTTTATTCATAGCTTTTCAGAGCCGGAGGTACAGTGCCGGAGGAGGAGGAGGTAAGAGGAGGACAGAAGGTTGTGTAATTCTTATAGGAAGAAAGCCAAAAAGAAAAGGAAAAATGCAAGCAGCAAAACCATGCAGGCGACTTTACAGAAAAGAGATGAATGTTCCACTGTGTCCTGAAATGGTCATGGAACACAGGGCTGGAGGAACTGTTGCCTTTTGCAGTTTTGCTGGAGGCGAGATCTAGACTTCATAAATTATCAGCCACTCTGCTCAGCTCAGCTCAGCTGTGTTCAAGAAACATGTACAGAGGAGCTGTTTAGCTGCATGCTCACAGACAGAGACAGTCCCTGCTCTGCAGGAGCTGGGAGTCTGCAGGCGCCACAGACCCACAAAGAGATCACCTTGGAACCAAGTGCAGAAGAAAGCAGATTTGTTGAAAGAAAGCTGAGGGGAGGCTCCGGAGCAAGGCTGGGGGTGGGGTGGAGTCAAGGAAGGCTTCTCTGAGGAGGCAATGGCTGAATCTTCAGAGTTGAGCATGGAGTTGCAAGGTAAAGTGAGGAAGGCAGTAGCAGGAGCAAAGGCACACACGTGTGGAGCCACACATATGTTGACCAGCAGGCATGGTGATCGGTGTGCATGGATATTCTAATTTGGGCTAAATGTGCCCCTTCTGGTGAGGTGAATAATGCCAAGCTTCTCTTCAAGGGTTAGGAGAGCACACCTTTCTAACTTCTTCCACTAGAATCTCACAGGGACAGAAATATAACACAATTTTGTTTTTGGCCCAATAGGCTTAGAGTTGCCAAATATATACTCAACTCAATATGAATCAGAGAAATCAAAGCACTTTAAGGAAAGGATTAATTATTAAGACATATCTATTAAAGCTTAGCACTTAGGAACTAGCTACAAATTGGTTCTGAATAGAGCAGGGCAGAGATTCTGGACATATTCATTAGGTTCTTATTCCCCAACATCTTGCAAAGCGTTAGCTGACCCAGGTAACAGAAAGAGAAGTTCACATAACCCCAGCTAACTATTAAAATTTTTCCATTACCTTCCCTTGAGATCACCCAAAGATTAGCCAAACATTTGGGAACACATCCTGCTGCTGCAAAGTTTTATGTACTGTGTCTTCCTGCTGGTAAAATGATGCTTAGTTTGTAAAAGTAGCAAGGGGCAGAAATTCAGAAAACGAATCTGTTGTTATTATAAATATACTCCCCTCCACCATATTCCACTAACAGAGATATCAGATAAAACGGCCACATCACAGAGGTACATTTTTCCTTGGAACAAAAGCCTGTTTTCTTTGTAATGTTAATCCTAATGTGGCTTTTAGAAGAAAATTAAATATTGATGAACCTTTTAGAAAATTTGTGGAATATAATGTGTCTTCCTTCATTATAAAAACTTTTTTTTTGTAGTTTTTAATTTTATTATGTTATGTTAGTCACCATACAATACATCATTAGTTTTTCATGTAGTGATCCACGATCCATTGTTTTCGTATAACACCCCGTGCTCCATGCAGTACGTGCCCTCCTTAGTACCCATCACTGGGCTAACCAATCCCCCCTCCCCCCTCCCCTCTGAAACCCTGTTTGTTTCTCAGAGTCCATAGTCTCTCATGGTTCATCTCTCCCTCCGATTTCCCCCCCTTCATTTTTCCCTTCCTTCTCCTAATGTCCTCCATGTTATTCCTTATGTTCCACAAATAAGTGAAACCATATGATAATTGACTTTCTCTGCTTGACTTATTTCACTTAGCATAATCTCCTCCAGTCCCATCCATGTTGATGTAAAATTTGGGTATTCATCTTTTCTGATGGCTGAGTAATATTCCATTGTGTATATGGACCACATCTTCTTTATCCATTCATCTGTTGAAGGGCATCTCGGCTCCTTCCACAGTTTGGCTATTGTGGACATTGCTGCTATGAACATTGGGGTGCATATGGCCCTTCTTTTCACTACATCTGTGTCTTTGGGGTAAATACCCAGGAGTGCAATTGCTGGATCATAGGGTAGCTCTATTTTTAAATTTTTTTTTTTTTTTTTTTTTATTCATGAGAGACAGAGAGAGAGACAGAGGCAGAGGGAGAAGCAGGCTCCCCGCGGAGCAGGGAGCCCGATGCGGGACTCGATCCCAGGACCCTGGGATCATGACCTGAGCCGAAGGCAGACGGTTAACCGACTGAGCCACCCAGGCGTCCCTCTATTTTTAAATTTTTGAGGAACCTCCACACCATTTTCCAAAGTGGCTGTACCAACTTGCATTCCCACCAACAGTGTAAGAGGGTTCCCCTTTCTCCACAACCTCTCCAACAGTTCTTGTTTCTTTCCCTGTCCATTTTTGCCATTCTGACTGGTGTAAGGTGGTATCTCAGTGTGGTTTTGATTTGGATTTCCCTGATGGCTAATGATGATGAACATTCTTTCATGTGTCTCTTACCCATTTGTATGTCTTCTTCAGAGAAGTGTCTGTTCATCTCTTCTGCCCACTTTTTGACTTGATTATTTGTTTTTTGGGTGTTGAGTTTAAGAAGTTCTTTATAGATTTTGGATACCAGCCCTTTGTCTGTAGTGTCATTTGCAAATATCTTCTCCCATTCTGTGGGTTGCCTCTTTGTTTTGTTGACTGTTTCCTTTGCTGTGCAGAAGCTTTTTATCTTGATGAAGTCCCAAAAGTTCATTCTTGCTTTTGTTTCACTAGCCTTTGGAGATGTATCTTGAAAGAAGTTGCTGTGGCCGATGTCAAAGAGGTTACTGCCTATGTTCTCCTCTAGGATTTTGATGGATTCCTGTCTCACATTGAGGTCTTTCATCCACTTTGAGTTTATCTTTGTGAATGGTGTTAGAGAATGGTCGAGTTTCATTCTTCTGCATGTGGCTGTCCAATTTTCCCAGCACCATTTATTGAAGAGACTGTCTTTTTTCCATTGCATGTTTTTTCCTGCTTTGTCAAAGATTATTTGACCATAGAGTATTATAAAAACTTTTAAAGAAACTGATGATTATTCTTTCAAAATTACCTTTCTGACTGTAAACACTTTGATGTCTATTGAAATGAATTTTTTTACTGTAAAATTATAGATCTATCATGGAACTCATCTTTAAGGCAGGGACTTCAAAATTTAAATCTTGTTTTTTTTTTTTTCATTTAAAAAAAATATGGAATGCCTCAGGAATTTGTGTGTTGTCCTTGTGTGTGTGTGGGGGGGGTGGTGGTTCATGCTCATCTTCCCTGAATCATTTCAATTTTATGATATGTGCTTCCGAAGCAAGCACTCGTCTTGTATTGTTTTTAAGGCAGCACATTCTTGAGGGCATGGCTTTCTATCCTTTGAAAGTATGCTTGTGTGTCATTCAAGAAAAGCAGAAGCTACTTCAAGCCTTCAAAGCAGGAGGGATTTCATCCAGGGAATTAGCTACAACTGGCGATGAAAGATAGGCAAAGCCAACTAGAATAAATTACAAGCAGAACAAAGCGACCCAGAGATTAGCAAAAGGAGGAAAGCCATCCCAAACTGGACAGCAGAGAGGGATGGAGCTGTGCTACCCAAGGTCAGGGGCCCACCACCAGCGAGGGGGGCAAGTCGCCCTGAGGCTGGAGAGAGGAGGGAGAGGGAAAACCACCCAGTTTCCCTTCCTCTACCATTGCCATCTCTCATTCTCAAGATCTTCTTTGGTCAGCTGGAGCCCAAAGCAGGGGAGGTGGGAGCCTGGAGTGGCCGGGGCAGCCTGGTGCCATGGAGGTGGTGGTAAAGGAAAGGCCAGGAACAGATGGATGGGCAGACAGGCCTGGGGGTTGCACAGCTTATTGTCTTTCCATTGGCATTATTATTTATTTTTTTAAAGATCTTATTTGTTTATTCTACAGAGAGAGAGTGAGGGAGCATGAGCAGGGGGTAGGGGGTGAGCAGAGGGCGAGGGAGAAGCAGGCTCCCCACTAAGCAGGGAGAAGGGGCAAGGCCGTACAAGCCCGTCTTGGATAAAGCCTGGTGAAAAATGAGGGAAGAGGAGAAAGAATGTTCCAGCAGCTAAATAGAGAAAAGAGCTTGAGCTGGAGGACCCACCTCCTTCAGATCTCTTTCTCGACACTCTGGAGTCTGCAGATGTATTTCCGATTTTTATTTTTATGTATTGTTTAGTTTCTTCTGACTCCCCACGTTTTACTCCATGCCTTTCTAAATTATGCCCAGGACCTAATGGGTCTCTCGCTGAGAAGTGAATTTGTTGGGGGCATCTAGGGAAAATTTCGTGGGAGCGGAATCTGCTGGAGGCACAGAAGGACGCCCTGCTGTCTCTTGTCATCTGTTTGTTGGCGCACGTGGCCCCTCCCCTCTTGTCAGCTGCCTGCCCATAGCTCTGAAGAGCAGGGATCCATCCCTCCAGCTCTCAAAGTGTGCCTGCATACAGTAGGTGCCCAACGCTTGAGAGCCAGGATTTGAAATTGGGCTCTGCCATTCAGTAAATACACGTCACTGAGGAAGGCCTTTTTCTCCGAATTCAATCTTCTCATCTAAAAAACAGAGTGAGGGTTCTTAATATTTACTCGGCATGGTTTCTATATGAATGACTGATGGCATCTCCCAAGTATTTGCCCGGAAATTACGTTTTGATTTTTCCTCATGTTTAATACATCGTTCTTGCTTGGACCACTGCCATAGCCTTCTCATGGCCTCCCCACCTGCTCTCCTACCACCCACTGTCTATGCCCAGCTTTACAACCAAAGTGATCTTTGCAAAATGTAAGTTGGATCTCCATCTCGTGCCTGGCTGCAGTCCCGCAGTGGCACCCATTCCATGCAGGGTGAAAGCCAGGGTCTTTCCAGTGGCCTACAGAACTCTGTGTCACCTGGTTCTCATTATGGCTCATTAACTGTCTCCTCTCCCTCTGCCCCCTCCTCCCACACACACCTTGTGCTTCAGCCACTCTGGCCTCCTTGCTCTTCCCTGGGCAGGTGGACTCCTGCCTTAGAGCCTTCTCGTTGACTGTTCCAGTAGCCTTTTCCCCTGATGCCTATACAATGAACCCCTCAGCTCCCCTAAGCTTTTGTTCAAATGTCACCTCTTCACTGAGGCCCCCTCGACTCTTCTATTTAAAATCACACCTCATTCCCCACACCTTGCCCAACATCCTGGCATTTCTGATCCTCCTTTATCTATTAAATTCCCCTTTTCCCCATAGCACATGGCACCTTCTTTGGGGATGCTCTTGCATGGATGCAGTTGGAGAGAGATGCTGGGCTTCCAGAGCTAGTCCTGAAGCACAGGTAGCTTCTGTGTCCTCGTCATTCCCGTGGAAGGGTTGGTCGCGTCGAGCTCCAACATGCCTTCATGCTTTCCATTCAATTGTGTTAGCCCATGCACACTTTTTGAGAAGCCATCCACTCTGCAAGGGGAGCACACTTGTATTTCCCTATCTGTTCCCGTTGTCCAGATAGAGGCAATGGATTAGTAACAGAGAGACTAAACTCCCAAATGAAGGAGAGCAAAGGGATAAGCTTTCCAAAGAACCTCTCTACATGAACAGGTCTCTCAGCAGAGGTTTCCGGCCCCTCGCCCCTCTGCTCAGGGTACCCACCTTTCTGCAGCACCTGACGAGGTCACTTCATTGACTGCGTGGAAGGAGAACAGGATGCTGAGAGGACTAGGGTCCAAGTTCAACTTGCATCTCTCTGTAGATACAGAATAACATCTGAGCTCCTGGGCTGTAGGTGCTAATCCATTTTTCCACATGTCTGCCCATTGATTGATTTGTCCCTTCCTTTGGTAAGCCTACTGTCCTTGAGGCACTAGACATATTTATAATGTATCTCTGGGTTGATTGCACTTCCTCTCAAAACATTAGATTTTTAAAATATTATTTTTGTTATTTTCCCTTTATGAGCGCTTGCTCATTCCGTTGGCTTCGCCCTCCATGTCTTTGCCTATCAAAATCCTCATCATCCTTTCATGTGCCTGTGGCAGAGACTGGCAGCAAGAACAGTGGACGTCTCCCACTCACCTTTGCTCTTGGCCAGGGGCACTGGAGTCTCTAACGGAAGGACAGTGGAGTGGGGTTTTCTGTAGATGCTGGGAATTTACCTTATAGAAGGGATTATTAATTTGCTAAATAAATGATCAAATGAATAAACCCTTCAGTTAAATGATAGTAGGAAAAGACCAATGGAAGTAGAAGTGAAGAAAAAGAATAAAAACTTGGAGATGAAAGGTATCTTCTCAGCAAAGAAAAGTATCTGTATCTATATATTTTTAAAAAAGGTATGTGGGATGTTTCTCTCTGTAGAATCTCCCTCAACCCCAAACCTACTGCAATTAGTGAGAGGGATGTGAAAGCCTTTCTCAATCTGTCTTTCATAACATGAAGCTTTCTAAGGGGCTTATTCTGTATTTCAACCCCCATTAAGATTTTTCTGGAGCCTAAACCTCCGTAGGCTTTGGGAAGCTGCATGAGGGTTCATCAGAGGAGAGGAGAGTCTGCCTTTCACATATTCTACAGAATCGAAAAAGAATTGATTGGTGGGTCTTCATGGCAAATCTGGACCCAGTGTTTGGGAGAAGATGCCACAATCGAGGGAGCCTTTGTGCTATTTGGTGGTTGATAAACAGATAATTTATATTTTATAATGTAAATTGTCAGAGTTTCCTTTATGTAATGACAATAGACTATACCCAGCTACTTTTGTGGAACCTAAAAACATCATTGCTTGGGGCCAGATGTAAGGTGCAATAAACAATTTAACAATAGAGCTCTTTTCATTCTATTTACAGTAAGTTAGAATTCATCTCCATGGCCAACGTGAAATACCACTTAGTGGATGGCAAA
Organism: Neomonachus schauinslandi; assembly: GCF_002201575.2. Classification (NCBI taxonomy): domain Eukaryota; kingdom Metazoa; phylum Chordata; class Mammalia; order Carnivora; family Phocidae; genus Neomonachus; species Neomonachus schauinslandi. The sequence continues at coordinate 9,391,339 of NC_058412.1, read as the reverse complement.
AATTAAATATATCTCCAGTGTAACCGGATGCTCACTGAAAGGGCTCCAAGAGTTCCAAAGATACTTCAGAGTTTGGGATTTCTTCTGCCCTCACATAGCGATATGCATCCTTTTTTTCCTCCTGGCTGTTTTTACTCCAAATTAACTCAATGCCTGGTATGTACATCAATTTGTTTGTATCTTCAAATGCAGTTTTCACCTCCTAAAATGCATTGCATAGAAACTGTGGCACCTCAGTCCCACACAGTATGTTAATGTTTTATGTCTAAAGAGCTTTTGGATTCCACAATCCTCACCATAACAATGCAATTGGCCAGGGAAATCCTTCCATATATATGGAAACCAAGGCTCAGAAAGCTTAGGTCTTCCCCAAAGTGACTTAATTGATCCTGTCATTCATTCAAAATATTTTAACAAGCACCTTCTACAAGCAAGGTGTTGTCATCACAGTGGATCCTGGGTTCCGATGTTGAAAAAGAGGAGAACGTCCCTGACCTCATCAAACTTAATCCTAAAGGAGAAGAGAGACATTTACTATTTATGCAAATGATGATTTTGTCATAGCTGTGTGGTGCCAGGGAGATTCATGGGGTGACATCTGAGCCCAAAGTAGGAGACCCCATGCAGTCCTGGGGGCCAGGGGGAGTAGCACGTGCACTTAGAATTAACTGGTTCAAAGAGGGCAGGGGAGAGCATATCAAGGAGACAGACTAGCAAGCACAAAGACCCCGAGGCAGGACTTGTCTGAGCATGGAAAGAAGACCTTTATCAAGGGGCAGAGGTCTCCTTCAGATCCACACCTTTCGATGCGGACCGCCAGGCTTTTCCACTGTTGTAATGGAGAGTTTTTGTTGTTGCATCTGGCCTGAGTGTGGTCTGAGTAGACAACCTCTACGGCCCAGAAAAAAACTCTAACTTCAGCTTTAGTGCACAGGCTGCTCTGTTAAAATTAGTAACAACTCATGACAAAGGCACCCAGGCTGTATGAATGGATGGCAAACGCTAACAGTGTTTATTTCCTCGAATGGGCTGGAAGCAATCATGTAATGATTGTAATACCCTCATAACATGGAATGGGATAGAAACCTTAATGTGGCAGCATTGCCCAGTGAGTAACATTAGCTCACATTTTGATAGCACTTTCACACCTGATTGCCTCTCAGTCCCTTGACAGCCATAAGAATGGATACAATCATCTCCATTTTACAGTTGAGGTTACTGATGTTCAGAAGGTTGACTTTCTTGCTCGCGAGCCTCCTCTGTTGAGAGGCAGAACTTTGAATCCACTCCTTTTGCTTCACCTACTTTATTTCCTGCAATCCGGCATGAATCCTGGGCTCCCCACATTGCAGCTCTGTGACATTGGGGGGGCGTTACTTACATCTGCACACATCCATGTTCTGCATTATAGAAGGGGATAACAATAATAGTGACTCACAGGGTTAGTGTGATGATGAAATGAGTTCACATATGTCAATGGGCTTAAGACCGGGTAGAAGTAGAAGCCAAGCGACCATTAGCCATACCATGGATATTCATCGCTGCTATTCTTGTTTCCAGAAGAACTTGGTTTAATATTTTAATTTTATATTGATAGCATCTGACCCTTCTATCAGCTCACTCTGAAACTAAAAATGAGTTAAGATGACTGGGGGGGGGGGCAGGGAAAGAAAAGTATTCTTTCTTCTTTTTTGATAAATGGCATCTATTAAAATTGGATTAATGGACCTTGAATTTCAAGGGACTCTTGAGCCTTTAGGCTAAAGTGATCACTCCCTTTTCTAACAAAACTGCCAGCCACAACACAGGTAGTTTTTGCTTCTCGTTTGTTCGTTCGTTCATTCATTCATTCACTCATTCCTTCCACAATATAACACGCATGGAACAGCTAAGGTTTGACAGGCATTGTTCTAGATACAGCAATGAGCAAAACAGGCAAACTTCCTGCCTTCATAAGGCTTACATTTTAATCAGGGGGAGAAGGGAAGGAAGGAAAGAAGGAAAGAAGGAAAGAAGGAAGGAAGGAAGGAGAGAAAGACAGAAAGAAAGAGGGAGGGAAGGGAAAGAAAAGAAAACCATATTCCCTGATAACCATGGCATCAGAGAGACATGAAGCAGGAAAACAGAATGTGGAGTGCAGGGTGAGGGTGCTTTAAATGCAGTGACCAGTGTCACCTAACAGGAAGGTGACATTTGGGCCCGGACTTGGGGGGTCAGGAAGTGGCCCACACAGCTCTGTGGGTTAATAGCATCCTAGGCAGACGATTCCCTGTGTGTCCTCTAATGGCTTTATATTGATTTCTTGGAGGAAAGAACCCTACCTTTACACTTAATTAATTAAGTAATGATTTTCATTCACTTATTAAGTATTTGATGATTACTTGCTTTGTTCTCAGCTGGGCCCTGGATGCTTTGGCCTCAAATGAACAATGCACCATTCTGGCAATTACTGTGGGACAAAGAGTCTAGTATCTTCAGTGACAACGCTATGTGATGGGGACTACAGCTCAGGGATCAACCTGAAGGAAGGGAGATATTCCTAAATACCAAAGGTGAGGCTGAGAGAGCCAGGGCCTTGGGCCTGGGGAAGAGTCACAGAGGAAGTGACAGTCAAATGAGCCTTAATAATTGAAGGGGACTTTATCAAGAGGACCAAGGGAGGAAGGGTATTCCAGGCAGAGGTCCATGCACCCTCAGTGACCCAGTGGTGTCCTCTGGTGGCAGGAGCAAAGGATGGGAGGAGGGGTGTTGTAGGAAAGAAGCTGAAGACATCAGGGGCCAGAGCACATGGGGCCTTGCAAGTCATGATGAAGCGAGTGACCTCTTTCCTGGAACAGGCCAGGGTCATGGAAGACTTTTGAGCAAGAGCAGGGTGTGATTACGTTTCTTTGTTAGAATGGCCACTTCCGTGGCTGTGAGGTGGGAAGGACTGGTTTTCTACCAGTGCCAGGTCGCAGGACTGGAGACCAGTTCTATTGACAATGGGAGGGTTATGAAGCCTGACTGGCAGAGGAATGAAAGAGTCGGTGTTGGGTTCTAGATGTCACGAAGAGGTCAATTCAGCAGGACCTAATGATCACTTGGCTCAGAGCATGATGGAGGAGACCAGGAAGTATCTTGGGCTTCTGACGTGGGTGGCCAGACGATGGTGGATGACAATGTCACTGACCAAGATGGGGACTCTGAAAGATTGTGGGTTCAAGTTTGGACATGCTGACCTTGAAATTCTCCAGGGACATCTCCAGGCAGTTGAAGACAGCAGCTGTGGATTAGGGTCTGGAGCTCATTTCAACAAGCAGCATCACTGTGTGGGATGCCTGTACTCCACAGGAGCATATTGCCCTGGCCTGGGTCCTGTTTCAGCGTTCTATGACTTAAGAAACCCTGTAGTATGGTGCCTTCCCACAGCCTGGAGGTGGAGGTGGCTTGTCTTCAATGTTCAGGCATCGTGTTTACAGTAACAATTTGTAGAGCATTAGGCATGTGCCAGACACGGTTTAGAGAACTTGACATTAGCTTTCACATTTGGATATTCAACTGCTCTCCAAGGGTAGGTGCTCACATTATTTCTATTTTATAGATAAAGAGACCAAGGCCCAGAGAGGGAAGTTACCTTGCCCACGGTCACTCCACTAATAGTAGATTTGGGACTTAAACCCAGATCAAGTAATAGAGCCTGCACTCTTAGCTACGCTTTACCACTTAAGGTTTTGTTGTCATTGTTTTGTGTTTTATTTGGCTTTTTGACAGTTTCACTTAAAAGAAGGGGGCATTTCCTTTATGTGAAGATAAAGTGTTGCTGACATTCACTATAGAAAGAGTGCTTAAAGGAATATTGGTCTCACTTAACTTGGATTTGATAATAAGTTCATGGACACAGGAAATAAAGCTCTGGGTTTCCTCAAGGGTCTCTCCAGTACATTTACTAATCAACCAACAATTACTGAGTATCAGCGGGCACAAGGGGGCTGCTGGGAACAGAGGAGTAGACAACATAGATAGCACTCATGCCCTCGGAGAGCTTACCAGAATGAGAAACCAAGAGTGAGTTTACCGTATTGTCCCCAAGATGAGGTCCTTTCTACCACATTTAGAAGCTGAAACCTCAAAACCAATTTGCCTAGATTGGTCTTGGTAACCTAAGACCCCACACCATTCTCTGACAGGTCTTGTGTCAAGGATCACTGTCAAAATCCATCAGGCCTCTTTTAGGAGGGGGAGTAGGCAGGGGAAAAAAATCTGGAATGGAAAAGATGATACTCAAATTGATGACTGTTGTTTCATTATTATTAATAATGATAACTAGTGCTTTTATTACACTTTAGAGGTCATTAAAAAGGGCGTTCTGTTAGATCAATGCTGTAGGATTGCTATCATACCCATTTCATGGATGAGGACAGTGGAGCGCACCAATGTAAAGCCATCCACTGGTTATTAGCAAAGCTGGGATGCAGGTATTCCATCCCCAAGCCCTTGCCCTGGTGGGGTACCTGGCTGTCTTTCTATTCCAAAGGTCTTGCTGAGAGTGCCTTCCTAAGCAATGTTTTCAAGGCTGTGCAGGGAAGGAAGATGTGTGAGAGATTTTTGAAAAGTTTGCTGGGGAAGGTTACCAATACTTTTCAGCTTCTGTGGCCCCAGCTCCAGCAGACCACACAGAAAGTAAAGGCTGTTGGGGATAAGTTGTCTCCACTGTGTCAGAGGGTGAGGACAGAGGAAGGTCATGTCCCTGGGCTTTATAGTTTTCGTTTTTTCCTTTCTGGAGAAGACAGGTTGCCTTGCTTTGGGGCAGATACTCTCTTGATGAGGTATATCACACTCCAGGAAGCTCGTGGCTTAATTCAGAAGCAGGGAAAGCCATGCAATCTCTCCCAGATTGTCACAGCAGGAGCTTGGCTTCCCCTGAAGATGCCACCACCAGGACTCTGAGACTGGCTTGGGTCCCTCCAACCAAGATCTGTCACATCATGTGCCACCTCTGGCTGGACCCAGTGAGCCCCATGGAACTCCCTGCAACCAGGCGTGTTGGGAGGACAGTTTCTCTGCTGTGTTACATGGCAGAAGCCTTCCCCTTAGGCACATGAGGCAATGCACAAGGCACCAATTTTCCTGCTTCCAGAACAATGGGAAACTCACTTCACCCCACAACCTTATTCCTGATTGTAAAGCGAAGCAAGGGCTCTCAATTTTCCTTTAAAAAGTAGTTCTTTTTTGTCTTTTTTCTTGCTAGTGTTCATGAATACATATGTATGCTTGCTGAGATGGAAAAGCTGGAAAACTTCAAAATTGTGTTGCAATCCAACACATAAGCCAGAAAAATCCCCAGGGAATAGGAAGGGGGTGCTACAGGGTGATGCTTCATTCAGCAAGAGTTTGGGTATAGCACGTGGAATTTATCATTCCATTCTTGTGCTAAATATTTCATGCCCAAATATATACCAAGAAAAGTCCTTATGTTCCAGATAACAGGTGATTCCCCTTGCTTTTTCCTGGGTGGCTGCTGATTCAACCCAGCAGCAGAACGGTACTCTGGATTGGCAAGAATTATCTGCACACCCTCTGTGTCTTGGCAAAATGAGAATTGCTATGAGCTGGTTAAGAAGTGCAGCCTACAGTCCCTACAAACAGGATTACATCTGGTTAGAATTGTGCAACCCGCTCTTAGAAAGTCATTAAACCAACTCTAAGTCCTGTAGGTCAGGACTCAAATTGTATTTGCATTTATATTCTTGACAGCTAAGGAGGAAACTGGATCCTAATTCACACTCAGTGACTATTCCTTGCATAAATAGATAGTGAACGAGAACTTAACATGTTAGTGTTATATTCAATAGTGCTTTCTACTAGTACACTACATTTAACATTAAAACATTGAAAGATATGGTCCAATCAGAGTATAGACACATAACAGTTTAACATAAGACACATTATAGTCCTCTGGTAAGAATCTTTATAGAAAGGTTCTCAGGGAATGGGATATTTGAATTGATTTCTGAAGGGCTATGAGAAAGTTTTAGTATACTGTTACAATTTGGGATGGATTTATATGCATTTGCCTGTCCCACTAGACTCTCATTTCTTGAGCGGTGAGGAATCGGATGTGATTTACCTTTTTTTTGTTTCCAAAGCACCTCCCAAAGGCAGCCCTGCGAGTCAGTGTGTTATAGTAGAAAGAGCGGCCATTTGAATCATACTTCTACGACATAGAAAGTAGTATTGAATATAACATAACTAGCCACCACCAAAATGGGTTCTGAATGCAAATACAAAGATGACATCCAGTGTCGTCTCCTATATTTTGGCTAATTTTTCTTGGATTTCTGTCTTAGGTACTGTCACCTTCCCTGGGTGAAGGACATCAATGACCATTTTTTCCCACTAAAATAGTTGGTTGGTCATGAATTTCCTGGTCTGGATAGTTACTGTGTCTTTCATGACAGCGGCCGAGCTTCAAGCAGCCAGGGAGAAAAAGAGCTGCATAGCATTTACTTAATGATCTATTTTTCCCATTGCCAGGGAATTCCTCAAAGTTGGCAGTAACCAGTTCTGATGAAGCTCAGCAATACTCTCCACCACTTGCTTAGGAAGGACCTGCCATCCAACACATATGTTAATGAATTAAGTTTATGATATCATTTACATTTCAATTGACCTATAGAAAATGATGATGGGGTATCCACATCTTCAATTTATTTCTCCTTCTAGAAATCTAATTGTAAGGCTTTTTGTGTGTGTCAGGAGGAGGAGGGAGTTGGAAGGACAATAGCTTCTTTGCTAAATTTGGAAATAAATTCACAGACATGCTGTAGATGAATGATTTTTTTTTAATAATGGAAGTTCTCCACTTTTAAATTGAATAATATATAGTTATTGACAAAGAGAGGTTAGAAATGTTAATTAAATCCAAATCTAGATATTCAATCAGATACCTATTATGTAAGCTTAATTATTTAACTTTTTTTAGTTATCTCATGCTGACTCATGTTCTCCAATAGCTGTCTTTCAAATCACAAGCTCTTCTGCTTGTCAAACTTTTCAATGCCTGGAGACTTTTCTATTTCATCTGCCTTCTCTTGTCAGATTCCTTGGGGTTTTCTCTGTCTCCCAATTAAGCATTAACACTGATTCTTAGATAATTCATTCAAATGCACAAGAACTCAGCAGTCTAGGAAGGAATTTTAATCACAAGGAGACACAATCCTCATTTTCTCCCTCTCATCTCTGAACATTTGGATTCACCAGGCTTGCTGGGAAACCATGTGTGCCTTTACGTAATGGCTGGAGAGTTGGTGCCTGACCACATGCGCTGGAAGGGAAGAGAGAAATGAAGATGTCACGGTAGTTAAAAGTTCAGAGAGATGCAGATCTTGAAGCAATTTCAGAGATTCACTTGTGCAGCTTCATCTTTTATAAGTAGGGGGCTGAGACCCCTAGATGGAGAGATGCCCAGGCTCACACAGGAGTTCTAATTCTCAGCCTGGTGAACTTTCATCAACCATCTGTTACTTTGGGGTTCATGCATTTGGATGAGGCCACCATTTGATCCAAAAAGGCAAATTCATGTGCAGTGTGGCTATAATATTGGGCCTCTTGCTTTGAGATCTTTTCTGAATTTCCCCTCCATCTTTCATTGTGTCTAGGATCCCTCTCTGGAGTAGTGTTCTGTGGTCTAGACAGGGCACAGATTTGAAATCCAAGCTCAGAAGAAAACGGTTCAGTTGAAACCAAACTAGCAACCGTGTTGAGAGCTTGCTTTATCTCCAGCCCTCCTGGAGCTAACAACTTAAAACTTTTCATAAAGATATTTTACTCTTAAGCAGCCAACTGGCAAGACTTATTATTATTTTTTTTAATTTTATTTATTTATTTGACAGATAGATAGAGAGCACAAGTAGGCAGAGCAGCAGGCAGAGGGAGAGAGAGAAGCAGACTCCCCACTGAGCAGGGATCCCGATGCGGGACTCAATCCCAGGACCCTGGGATCATGACCTGAGCTGAAGGCAGATGCTTAACCGACTGAGCCACCCAGGCGCCCCTGGCAAGACTTATTTTTAAAAGATGTTTTCAGTTAAATAGTTCAAAACAGACTTGGCCTGAGAAATGAATAATGCCACTCATCCACCTGTTACTGGCTGTTGGCTGAGGTTCCGTGAATACAAATTATTTAGAGAAATCCAAGTGGTAATGGACATGACTTTGGCTGTGAATTGAAAGCTCTACCCAGGGCATTTCTAAGACCAGAAGAAGCTGCTTAAATAAAACCAGACAAAAAACTTCTTAAACCTACTACTAAATTTTCCAGTATGTCACACTGTTCTATAAAGACAGATCCTGGTTTAACACTTCTTAAGACTATTGAATGAACAAGACCTACTACCTTTTATTGAGCATCTATTACATGCTGAGCACTCTGATGGTGTTTCATACTTGCAAACTCTTTAAGTAAATATTTTCTTTCCCACTGTGTAGATGAAGAATTTCAGGTGCAGGGCGCCGGGGTGGCTCAGTCGGTTAAGTGACTGCCTTTGGCTCAGGTCATGATCCTGGACTCCCAGGATCGAGTCCCGCATGGGGCTCTCTGCTCAGCAGGGAGTCTGCTTCTCCCTCTGACCCTCTCCCCTCTCATGCTCTCTCTCTCTCTCAAATAAATAAATATTTAAAAAAAAAAGAATTTCAGGTGCAGTGAAATTCACCGTTTCAGGGTAAAGAGGTATATGCCTTGCTGAGCTGGGGCTCAATCTCAGAGCCCATCTTTCTCCAGAGTTATCTGTTAGTGTTCTTTCCATTGATCAGACTTAGAGTGTCCCTCAAGACAAATCCCATGCAGCTCTGAAATTTCAGCTTAGAGGCTTCTTTCTCAAGAGAGCCTCAAATGCATGTTTGGGCCACTTATTTTACTTATATGCATTCACAAATCATTCACTTATTTGCTATCCACAGGGTGTGTGCATATTCCCACCACTGTGCTAGGTTCCAGAGAGAGATCAGAAATGATTTCTGTCCTCAAGGAGCTCAATGCCTTAAGCTGGATTAGATCAAATTTCATTCATTCATTCATTCATTTTTTAAAAATTTGTTCATTTGTTCTTTAGTTTATTCATTCACTTGTTGCCTCTGGGTATCCAATTGCTTCAGGAATAATTATTGAAAAGTCTCTCTCTCCTTTATTGATGTGCATTTGCATCTCTGTCAAAAATCAGCTGAGTCTCGGGGCACCTGGGTGGCTCAGTCGTTAAGCGTCTGCCTTCGGCTCAGGTCATGGTCCCAGTGTCCCGGGATCGAGCCCCGCATCCCTTCTCAGAGGGAAGCCTGCTTCTCCCTCTCCTATTCCCCCTGCCTGTGTTCCTTCTCTCACTGTCAAATAAATGAATAAAATACTAAAAAAAAAAAAAATCAGTTGAGTCTCTTTGTGTGGATCTGTTACTGGGTTCTCTGTTCCATTCCAGTAATCTGTGAATCTATCCCCTCACTAATACTGCACTGCTCTGATTACCGTAGCTCCTTGGTAACTCCGATCATAAGGAAGAGTGATTCCTCCCACTTTGTCTTGTTCAGCATTGCTTTACCTATTCTAGGGCTTATGCCTTTCCATGTAGATTTTAGAGTAATTTTGTCTAAGTCTAAAAACCTTGCTGGAATTTTGATAGAGATTGCATTAAACTTATAGATCAACTTTTGAAAAATTGACATTTTTACTGAGACTTCCAATCCATTAACATTGAGTCTTCCAATCCATTTGTTTAGGTCTTCTTTGGTTTCTTTTGCCAACAATTTATAATTTCCAGCATACAAATTCTGTACTTGTTTTAAGTGCATATTAAATATTTTATTTCCTTTGGGCCAATTGTAAATAATATTATGTTTGTAATTTGGTTCCCACATTTTAATTGTTAGTATGTATAAATATGACTTTCTTTCTGCTGATCTTGTATCTTGTGACCTTGCTGGAATCATTTTTTAATTCTATTTTTTTTCTTATTGATTCCTTGGGATTTCTCTGTAGTAAATCATGTCATCTGCAAATACAGGGAGTTCCCTTTTCTTCTTTTCCAATTTGTGTGCATTTTATTTCTTTTTCTTGCTTTATTGTAAAGATTAGACCTTCCATTATCCCTTTAAGGTGGATGTGCCCTTAAGCACCTAACATCAAATGCTGGTGAGGATGTGGAGAAACTGGATAGGCATACATTGCTAGTGGGAATGCAAAATGTTATAGCTGCTCTGAAAAACAGTTTGGCAGTTCCTTAAAAAATGAAACATGCAGGAGTGCCTGGGTGGCTCAGTCGTTAAGTGTCTGCCTTCGGCTCATGTCATGATCCCAGGGTCCTGGGATTGAGCCCCGCATCAGGCTCCTGCTTGGTGGGAAGCCTGCTTCTCCCTCTCCCACTCCCCCTGCTTGTGTTCCCTCTCTCGCTGTGTCTCTCTCTGTCAAATAAATAAATACAATCTTAAAAAAAAAATGAAACATGCAACTATCATAGGACCCAGCAATGGTTCATTAGGCATTTCTTTGAGGAAATGAAAATTCATGTTCACATAAAATCAGTATATTAATATTCATTGTCGCATTATTTGTAACAACTAAAAACTGAAAATAACTCAGATGTCCTTCAAAAGGTAGATGATTATACAAACTGTTGTTCTCATGTGCCATCATGGCCATGATATATGCATCAGCAATAAAAAGAACTGTTGACCCAGTCATGTCACCACTTGGATGAATCTATAGGGAATCGTGTGAAATAAAAAAAGCCAATTCCAAAAGGTTGTGTACTGTATGTTTCCATTCTTGAAGTAATATTTAGACTAGATTAATGGGCCAAGGGTTAAAAGGGGGTTGGATGGGCTATGGGTGTGGTTGTAAAGGGGTGTCATGAAGGATCTTTGTGGTGATGGGAATGTTTTGTATCTTGACTGTATCAACGTTAATATCTTGGTTGTGATACTGTACCATTGTTTTGCAATGTCATGGCAAAATTGTAAACCATTGGGGGATAGTAGGTAAAAGTACATAAGATCTTTAAATCATTTCTCATAATTGCATGTGAATCAAAATTATCTCAAATCAGGGGCACCTGGGTGGCTCAGTTGATTCAGCTTACTACTTGATTTCAGCTCAAGTCACAATCTCGGGATTGTGGGATCAAGCCCTGAGTCTGGCTCTGGGCTCAGCAGGAAGTCTGCTTGAGATTCTCTCTCTCCCTCTGCTCCTCCCCACCCACTCACATGCTGCCTCTCTCTCTCAAATAAATAAAAAATAAATAAATAAAATCTTTAAAAAATTATTTCAAATTAAAAGTTTAATTTGGAAAATCCATTGTCTGAATGTTATATAAATTGTACAATGCAAACATTAATTATAGTTTTTACTTTTATCACTGTTACTAGTATAAGTGACATTAAAGAGAGGGGTTATAGGGCGCCTGGGTGGCTCAGTTGGTTGAGCGACTGCCTTCGGCTCAGGTCATGATCCTGGAGTCCCGGGATCGAGTCCCGCATCGGGCTCCCTGCTCAGCGAGGAGCCTGCTTCTCCCTCTGACCCTCCCCCCTCTCATGTACTCTCTCTCATTCTCGCTCTCTCAAATGAATAAATAAATCTTTAAAAAAAAAAAAGAGAGGGGTTATAGAGAGTAAACCTTAAGAATGAGAAAGAATTAAAAATACAGATACCATCACAAAGCCTCGGAATGACATTTTTGATATGTGGTTGGAAATGGAGTGAGGCTGGCTAGAGTCTTTTGGGGTTGGCTCTGCTCTCCTGAGGATGCCATGAACATTCCTAGTTCATGGGAATAGAAGCTGGTGAAAGGCGGGCTTAGGGTGCCCATTCTTTTTTTTTTTTTTTTAACATTTTTACTGTTATGTTAATCACCATACATTACATCATTAGTTTTTGATGTAGTGTTCCATGATTCATTGTTTGTGCATAACACCCAGTGCTCCATGCAGAATGTGCCCTCCTCAACACCCACCACCAGGCTAACCCATCCTCCCACCCCCCTCCCCTCTAGAACCCTGTTTGTTTTTCAGAGTCCATCGTCTCTCATGGTTCCTCTACCCCTCCGATTTCCCCCGCTTCATTCTTCCCCTCCCGCTACCTTCTTCTTCTTCTTTTTTTTTCTTCTTAACATATATGGCATTATTTGTTTCAGAGGTACAGATCTGAGATTCAACAGTCTTGCACAATTCACAGCGCTTACCAGAGCACATACCCTCCCCAGTGTCTATCACCCAGTCACCCCATCCCTCCCACCCCACCCCCCACTCCAGCAACCCTCAGTTTGTTTTTCAGAGTCCATTGTCTCTCATGGTTCCTCTCCCCATCGGATTTCCCCTCCTTCATTCTTCCCCCCCTGCTATCTTCTTCTTTTTTTTTTTTTTCTTAACATATATTGCATTATTTGTTTCAGAGGTAGAGATCTGTGATTCAACAGTCTTGCACAATTCACAGCGCTCACCATAGCACATACCCTCCCCAGTGTCTATCACCCAGCCACCCCATCCCTCCCACCCCACCCCCCACTCCAGCAACCCTCAGTTTGTTTCCTGAGATTAAGGATTCCTCGTATCAGTGAGGTCATATGATACATGTCTTTCTCTGATCGACTTATTTCGCTCAGCATAACACCCTCCAGTTCCATCCAGGTCATTGCAAATTAGGGTGCCCATTCTTAATTAAGCCACATGAGGAATGCTAATAAAGTTTGCCCAAATACTTCTTTCCTAAAGTAAGGGAAGGAAAGTGTGAATTAACAAAGGCATATATGCATTCAAGTGCGGTAGTATCAGATTATACGATAGACTAAGAAGTATGGGCTTTTGGAGACAATGAGTAAACACAGAGACTGTTAGGCAGGGAGTGACCCGAGAAAACCACATCCCATGCTGGCTGTGCTGTGAAGACAGAGAGTGGACAGGAGCAGGTCTGAGGACTGAGTTGGAGGCCAGGGATTATGCAGAATCCAGGTAAGAGATGAAAGGGGCCAGGAGGTTTCTGTTTCTGAAGAAAGAGGCCTGTTTCTTATAGGTGTTTGTAAATAGGCAAAGGAGAGAGTGGGTCTACTGAACATTGAGGAGGTTGTCTGGGGTTTCTTAAAATGTTGGGGGCAGAGAATTCAAGAGGAATCAATTAAGAGGAAGATATTGGAAGAATTAGAAAGGGAGGTGGGTTTTTAATGGCTAGGTGGGATCCAGAGTTAGGAAGTCAGGTTAATCTCAGACAGAAAAATACTCTCTTCCTCTGAGAGATGGAGAATGCATGAACAATGAAAGATAACCCAGGGAAAGGCTGAATTGCATAAAGTAGGCACTAGATGAGATGGGGACACTAGAACAGTGTTCCATTCCATCTGCTCTTCTAATGGCAGAATCTAGCTTCTTCAAAAGTTCTCCTGAATATTCCAGTCTAAGATGCCCCATTCAGAGGAAGGGGGAAAAATCATAAGAGAAATGGCTCCCAGTGGACTAAGACAATTCATTTTTCCTTTTAAAAAAAAAATAAATTTCTTTACAGCTTGTGACTTTAAGAAAATCAATGTCGGGGCACCTGAGTGGCTCAGTCATTAAGCGTCTGCCTTCACCTCAGGTCATGATCCCAGGGTGCTGGGATCGAGCCCCACATCGGGCTCCCTGCTCAGCGGGAAGCCTGCTTCTCCCTCTCCCACTCCCCCTGCTTGTGTTCCCTCTCTCGCTGTGTCTCTCTCTGTCAAATAAATAAATACAATCTTTAAAAAAAAAAAGAAAGAAAGAAAATCAATGTCATTTCTCCTGTTTGCATAGCATTTGCTTAGCTAATTTAGGGAGGGAGTAAATTTCTTCATGACGAATTTGATGAGAGACATCATTAATTCAGAAAAGCCTCTCTCCTTACCTGTCTGATCTCCCTGACTTCATAAACTCATTCAATACCAAAGCCAGAACTCAAGTTTTATTGATTCTTTTAAGAGTTGAAGACAACATAGGCCAAAATAGAAGAAGGGCTACGAAATAAACCACTGACGCTAGAACCTGGATTTCCTGGCTACTATTGAAATTCCCTTTTATGATTCCTTGAATCAGTAAAATGGTTTGGAAATGACTCCAATTTAATGCAGTCATGCCCAGATCCTGGTTGTTGACTCCCTTCAGTGAGTAAATCCAGGGACCTCTGGGGTCTGGATAATAAAGAAATAAGATCTAATGGGATTGGAGTTGGTAAAGGTTTCAAGGTCCAAGCAAGAGACATGGGGCAGCACTGTGAGACTGGAAAAGCCAGTTGCGGAATGGATTTTGGGAAAATGAGTTCAGGAGTGAAGAGGCAGAGGCTAGCTGGGGAGAGAGCAGGAGAATAGGTAATGGAGACTTTGAAAGATTTATGTGTACTGGGATCCTCCTTTTGATTTTTTTTTTTTTAATCCACATGGTAGACCATGCAGATATAAGTCTACATACTATGTGCCTGCAGTTTACCAAATTTGTTAATGGTGTCCCAGAATAAAAGGCATAATTCTAGACAGCATTAAACACTTGATTCTCTGGTTCTGATGTCCTGTTATTTGGTACAGTTGGGCAGATTTGAATCAGTCTCGGACACTCTGGGTAAATGGGACTGGACTGACCTCTGCCACAGATTCACTGGGTGACCTTTGGTATTTCCTTTCTCCTCTCTTGGCAAAGGAAATGAAGGTATTAAACTGGTCCCTTGGGACCTATTAATTTCTGGAATGCTCTCATTGTTTCTGGGCCAGAGGGTCAGGCGAAGCATAGCCAGTGAATTCCATGAACTTCATTTCGTCTTTCTCCAGCTCCCAAGTATTTCAAAAGCCACCTTCAGGATGATGTGAAGCGCCACCAAAAGGGGCTCCCCTATTCCCTAGGGAGATGTAGAGAGCTAGCAGCATTTCTGCCCTCACTGCTACAAGGACATACTTTATTTTCCCCATGTGCTTAAAGCCCTCCACGCCAGCCTCCTGAGCTGGGACGAGGGGCAGCTGTGCCCAAGAGTCAGGCAGAAGGGGTGGCTTGTGCCTGCTTTTACTTCTGCCTCATCTGCAGGGGATGCCCTTGTCTTGATATCATGCTATATAATGATTGACCTCTGAGGTCTCCTGATGAAGGGAACAATTACAGAACTGGACAAGTTGTGCTAAAGGGAATGAACACATAAGGAAATGGGCCTAGAACCTGGGATGGAGAGGAAGTCGTGAGCACGACAGAGAGATAACACACATTACACTGTGGACCCAGCATCTGCGACAGAGCACAAATACATTTTAGGAAAATTTCCAGCTTATCCAAACATGTTCTTTGCCTTATTCCAAGAATACAAATGCAGTGATTTTGAGCTTATGCCACATATATTTATATTATAAATTTTTATAACTTTAAATTGTCCCTTGGGCAAGATAAAATTCTCATTTAACATAACCAAAGGAAACCTTTAATAAAGAGATTCAGATATACATATCCTTCACAATTGCTCTCTCCAGGCATCTAGAAATAAATTCTGTCCTGGCACTATTGACAGGGTGATTCTGGTCAAGTTGCTTTCTCTCTCTCTGGACTTCAACTCCCAAATTAATGAATTAAATTAATCTCTCATTTGTTCATTTATTCATTAAGTTTCTATGGAGTGTCATCCATGTTCTAGGTGCTGGGGAAAATAAAATAAAGCTATTGCCTTTGAAGACAAAAAGTGATCTTCAATTAGGAGACAAGAGGCATTGACTACAAGCTTGAGAGCCACTTCTCCAACTGAAATCAAAAAGTGGCTGACGTTATAATGTTTTAGGTCCACAGGTCATCAGCAGGCCCTGAGCACTGTGGAAAAGAAAGAGAGGCTTTGTCTCCAGGAGGGCTTGTGTTCAGTCCTGGCTCTGACCTCTATTAGCAGTGTGACCTTGGACAAGGCTCATGGGCTGTGACCTGTTTTCCTTCTGTTAATCTTCGGTGACATCTGCCTACCTCACAGGGTGGACATCAATGATTATGTGTATGAAAGCTCCTCATAAACTTCAAAGTGATGTCAAATATCAGGAGTTGTTCATGTAGGAAGAACCTGCTTATCATAGAGGGCAAATTGATATCTAGGAAATGAATCTCTCCCCGATTGTTAAGGTTCAATATAGAATTAGATTTTGCATCTAGTTCAACCTTTTGTTGAATGATATTTTTAAAGTTTTGATTGGATTTTGTATTAGCCAGTGAGTTTTGGCAAGGTAGCCATAGAAATAAACTACAACTTGATACAAATTTCAGGTATGTCTAGTT
The DNA here is from genome assembly GCF_002201575.2 of Neomonachus schauinslandi. Taxonomy (NCBI): domain Eukaryota; kingdom Metazoa; phylum Chordata; class Mammalia; order Carnivora; family Phocidae; genus Neomonachus; species Neomonachus schauinslandi. The sequence continues at coordinate 9,375,094 of NC_058412.1, read as the reverse complement.
CTATGAATTTCTAGATATATTCTGGAAATGCCCCTAACGGTAGTACTTGGAAGTCTTGTTGGAAGAAATTCTAGACATAATATATTCCAGCCCCAACATCTTCTGGTGAAGAAAATAGAGTACAGACAAAGTTAATGATTCTCTCTGGATCATATACAAATTGGACTCATATCTGTTACGTACAGCTGGTAATTCCCAGGTCTTTTCATTCCCCGTTCAATGCTTGGTTACTCTACTTTTCCTTATTGCAAAAATTTTTCTTTTATTTGTTACCCTGAAGAGATGGATTATCTAAATGCTTTGCTCTTCCAAATAGCTATTTAACTATGCTTGTAATCTATTCATTCTAACAATATGGAACTCCAAGTTAGGATCCCATCTGTTGATAAGGGATTTATTATGTTGGATGGGGTTGGGGAAAGGGCAGAAAGAGACAGAGAAACAGGCTCCTCACTGAGCAGGGAGCCTGATGTGGGGCTCGATCCCAGGACCCTGGGAGCATGACCTGAGCCAAAGGCAGACACTTAACCAGCTGAGCCACCCAGGTGCCCCAAGGATAGTGTATTAGTTTCCTTAATCTTCTGTAACAAATCATCACCAATATGGTGGCTGAAAACAGGAAAAACTTATTCTATCACAGTTTGGGAGGGTAGAAGTATGAAATTCAGTGAGGAATGTTTTCTACCTAGATAACTTGGCTAATGTTGAACCTGAAAGCAGCTTCCACTTATTAAGCAACTGCTGTGAAGCTGGAATTTTGCACTTATTGCCTGACTTAATCTTCACAACTGTAAAACTAGAAACCGAGGCTCAGAGAGGCCCAGTCCCCAGTATGGTCACAGTCTGTGAGTAGCAGAGCTGGGAGTCAATTCCTGGCTGACCTGCCTATTATCTGTGGTGTACCAGGCTGTCTTTCTCACTTAGGGAAGTAACCCATGGAACGGACCCAATGCTCAGATAATTTGGGTTCCTTGAAAAGTATTCCTCCCTGAATATCTTCAGGTGTACAAATAAGGGTTTACTGCCTCTCTTCTTATTCCGATTTCCAGACCCCCTTCATCCTAGATGGCTCTGAAAGCATTCTGAACTTTTTCCTGAAATGGCTATTCATCTTCTAGATTCTGAGTCACCTCAGAAGTGTCCAATATGAGTAGACTTTTAATAGAATTCTTAATTTAAAAAAAGTTTTCTGAGAGAGTCCACATCATGAATTTTAGAATACTTGCTTTCATTTGCCTCATCTTATTTAAGAACATGGGGCACCATGATTAAACATCTCTTCCATGAGCAATTGGGCTTTTCAGAAGGGGACTCCATTGAGATTTACTGAAGTGTTTGGAGGAAGTTCTAATAAAACAGTAGACTGTGGAATCTGCAGCTCAGGAAATTGAGTGGATGGAAAAAGCATTCAGATGTTGGTGGGTTCTGAGGCTTGGGATAATTTTTACATCTGATGATTCTTCTCTGTATTAGTATGCTTATCTTCACTCTGTGGGTCCTAACGAGTGTAAGGGAGGTACTTGTGAAGATGGGAAAGAATGCTGCTTTAGACTAAAAGTCCATCTTCCTGGGATCCTGTTGGCTGGAACTAGAGAGAACCACCCCAGAACAGGAAAGCAACATTTGGCTAAGCTCTGCATTGGTCAGTGAAATGTTGGATGACTCCAATTATATATGGAGCTGAGCCCTGCACTTCTGCAGGGACATTAATGAGCAGAGTATGTTCAGAGAAAAGAGACCAGGATTGGACTATAACTGGACCAGGTTATAGAAGATACTCTTGAAGAGTATGTTGGCGGTTGTCCAATATCCAACTTCAGGAATCTGAAAGAGTAGCCAATCTGCTAAATCTCAAGGGAGAAAATGAGGACTAAAATAGGTAAAAGATGCAAGAAGACCACACAAGATAAACATCAACATCTAGCATGCACGGGGCCCCCACACAGTTGGACCCAATAAATACTTGTTCACTTCATAAATGAATGAAAATAAATGGAAGAGGCTTTGGTGTGAAAAGATTAAGCTTTGAGTCAAATAGATTCAGCTTTGATCTGCCACTACTTAGCTGGGGGTACTTGGTTGAGTGCCTTTAAGCTCTTAGACTTGATTCTTCTTCTTTAAAATGAGGACAATGATATTTACCTCCCAACACTATTGGGAGGATTAAGATCAGACAAGATCAAGTGTGGGAAGGCACTTTTTGAGCCATGGTTAGGTTTGATAAGAGCACACAGGGAGGGGCTGAGGGAGGACATTCATGAGCAAAACAAGAGCAGATGTGGGCAGTGTAAGAACTGTTCAGTCAGGGACACTTCATGGTGGGTGAATGGCTGAGACTGGATCCACCAATGGCACCACTAAGTAATTCATGTGTGTGATGATGACTCTGTGCTATTCAGAAAATGTGACAATATGGTATTTTTTTAAGCAAAGAGACATGTGGAATGCATTAGGGGACTGTTTTGTAAAACCTAAGTTTTTTAAATTTGAATTTTTAGAATGTCTTTCATTTAGTTCGTTATCTATGCTTTAGACCTAAACAAGATAAAAGTCAGTTTTTTAACAAATTTTCTTAGGTATAATGGCTCTTCTCCAATTGAGGCCTGAAACCTTAATTGTTCAATTGACTGGTTGGTGTCCACTACGATTTCGTGAGGCCAAACACTGCTCCAGTAGAATAAATAGTTTCTGTTTCATGAGTGTGAAATTAGAAGACTATAATATTAATTCTCAATTAACATCAATTTACAAAACCATGTAGGTTTTTTTTTTTTTTTCCTCACTAACGCATGGTCAAAGTTACAATGGAATCCAGGTCAAGGTAAGATGGTCAAGATTAACATGGCCTCCAGGATTCCTGACGACTCTACCTCCCCAGACTCAACTCCTCTTTCTGCTTGAACCCTATATCTCAAAGCTTTTGGCAGCTTCCTCCTTCCCCTCTCTTCTCTCTGGAAAGTTTTCCCTGACTTTGCCAACCTGACTTAGTTCCTTCTTTTCTGTTGTGTTTACTGAATCGCCTGCCCACTTCTATTGTAGCACAAATAAAATAATCGTAGTTCTCTTTTACTGAGTGCCTAGGATATAACAGACACTGCATCAAAGGTTCTGCGTCTATTGACTCAAGAAATCCTTTCAACAACCTTGAGAGAACATATTATTTTCATTTTATAGATCTAAAGCTTCATGGGCTTAGGAAGCTTGCTAATAATCACTTAGCTAATGAAAGGCAGAGCCTGAATTTGAATGAAGGTTTATCTAAATCCAAAGTCATTTTCCTCAACTTTTGCATTACACTGTGTCTCACTCCACTAGGCTGTGAACATTTTTCAGGGCAGATATTGAATCTAATTTACTTTTGTGTTCCCCATAGGGCCTGGATTACATTAGATGCTTAGGAAATTTCTTTAGTATCATGAAAGGTGCTTCTGAAATAGACGGTTCCTAGGAAGAAGCTGAACGCATATGACACTCCACGTGTAGAGGGGGCTCTGGCCATGCAGGGCTCTTGGCAATCTCTGAAGGTGCAAAGCCTCCTCTTATCTCAAAATATTTATATTTTTCCCTCCCCTCCATTTGGAATGTATCCTCTCCACCTTTAGTTTTATTTAGTCTTCTGTATATTTCAGCATTTATTTCAGGTAACTTCTCCCTCATCCTGGGTGTGGTTGGGTGGCCCTCCTGTTCACTCTCCCAGCTCTGAGTTCACTTCCCCATCATAGAACTTAGCACACTGCTCTGTCATTGCATGGTTGCTCACCCCACTCTCTCTGTCTCTGTCTCTGTCTCTCTCTCTCTCATTAGATTGTGAATTCATTGAGGGCCACAACTGGTCTCACTTACCTTCTATCTCTAATACTTGGCAAAGTGTGTCTGAGATAAAATAGGGGTTCAGTATGTATTTCCCATGGAATGAAGAATGAATGATTACTCCTTATGTAAAGTTTCCCTATCTCTCAAGGTCTTTACCAAATTTTCTTAGTATGCTCATTCCAGTGAGAATTTTGTTTAAAGAGAAAAAGCCCACTGAGTTTCAGATTGCATTGCATTATAAACAAAAGTCCCCCCCCCCCATTGGTGGCTCCATATCCTTTTCATTTGAATGGGTTTTTTTAAGTTTATGGAAAGCATTACAAATTTCATCTCCTACCAGTCAAATGAGGTAGGCGGGGTTATTAGTACCTCTATTTTACAGATGAGAACATAGACCCTTTTAGATCAGTTGGTTTGCCCATGGTCACCCAAGCATCAGTGATGAAACCCATATTAGCTGGTTCAAAGCCCACAGAATTTATGCTGTCTGAGTTTGGAACTAAAGTTGCCTGTTAAAAAGCATATTAAGCAAATGTTACTGGAATCAAACTGATCTGTGGTGAGTAGAGAATATGCAGTGAGACCATCTAGATGATGCAAAGGGGGACTGATGCAAAGGGGCCCATGTCTACGTGACCCAGCCACCCCTCCTTCTTGTGAGGGCACAAGGATCAAAGCAAAGTGCTGTCAACAAAGTGTGGTGTCTAGGCAGAGCTCAAGGAGGCACATATGTATCTTTAAGTCACTTAACCCACATATGAAGATCTGGAGTTAGAGAAGAAAGGGAGTAGGGAACTGGTCTGTCTGAGGTCAGGCTACCACTCCAGCCAGACGTGGACAAAGCAATAAGAGCCGCACCCATGTTATAATCTTACTACACACAGTGACCCACCCACCAGTAGAGCTGATTCAATGCATGACCAATTAGATTAGCACCGCTCACTCCTTGGGGGAGGGACAAGAAGGGGGCATACTGGGGAGTTTCCCCAACACATGCTGGATCCCAATGACCAGTTCAGCAGTTCCTTCAGTTCCAGGGAAGTTAGTACCATCAGTGATCAGTGTACCAGGTCCTCCTTCCCAACTGTGCCATCAGTGATAGAATAGGGGAGGAGACTGGGAAGCAGAGGTTTGATTACATGCCCCTCGGTGCCTTGCAACAAACAATATCTTGGTCTCTAGAGCCGTGGTCTTGGAAATGGGGTGCGCTCACTCAGGCAGTGCTGAGGATGACCCATTGTAATGGAAAGACAATATCGGAACTTCTACTTATTCTTACCTTATACTCACTCCTTTATAAAATTTTTACTTTTTTTTTTTTTTTGTCAGTTCAATAATGAACATACTATTTTGGGTGCAGTAGTCTAAGCATATAATTTATAAACAAATAAATGTATGTAAAAGAGAGGTAAAATCAAATCATTTATAGATTACTAGCTTAGAAATATTAATCCGGTCAACCAAGGATTTCATCTAAGCCAGGCTGGAATGCTCTAAATTCAGTGATTCTCAAACTCCATTCCACAAATCTGGCTTTATGAGAATAACTGTTAAAAAGACAAAATTTCAGATGCCACTTCTGGAAATTGCATAGGTTCAGAGGAGGAGCCAGTCATCATTTCCTGTCATCTTCTAGCTGGCCAGTACATAGCCAACAAGGCCCCTTTCCGGGGCTTTCCACTCCCTTTTGCCCTCTCTAGCCTCGACACGTTGTGGTTCTATTAATTTGACTGATATGGATGAGAGGGCATTGCGCCCAGAGTCCGGAAACCTCGATGCAGATTTCTGCATTCCCATTAATTTACCCTCTGACATTGCATCTGAGCACCTCGGTTTCCTTACCTATCAAATAGAAATAATGAAATAAGTGTTGCATTTATTCAGGGCTTACTAAATGTTAGTCATTCTAAGCAGTGAATGTCTAGCAACTTATTTAATCCATCAACTTCATGATGCCACTTGGGTTCACTATCACTATTTTGTGGACAGGGAAATTGAGACAGAAAAGATGAAGGGGTTTACCTAAGGACACACAGCTGGTGAGTGTCATGCCCAGGTTACAGACCCTGTGACTCGGTCTCCAGAGCCTTTGTTCTGAATCACAGTGGTATCAGCAACATGCAATAAATTAGATTATAGGGAAAATGGCTGCCACACCCACGAGTAGGATCCCGTGGTTCAAGAACTCTGTGATTCCAAACTAAGGGAGAACAGGAAACTCTCTACATGCCTGTGGGATTTCCTGAGTCAGATTCACCTAACAGCCAGAGTGGGGTACTGTGGGAAGGAAACAGAGCTGGACGTAGGGCCTGGGTTCTAGCCCTGCCCTGTCATAAAATCAGACACTCCACCGTTGTACCCTTTAGCTATTGTATCTGTACCACATAGAAGGTGCTAAGGCGCCTTCTGGCACTAAGCACTAAGGAGTTCTTCTGTCCTTGATGCCTGTACGTAAATTTTTTTTTTAATTGTTCATTTAGGTAAGATGACAAGAAATGATGGCTGGCTCCTCCTCTGAACCTATGGAATTTCCAGAAGTGGCATCTGAAATTTTGTCTTTTTAACAGTTATTCTCATAAAGCCAGATTTGTGGAATGGTGTTTGAGAATCACTGAATTTAGAGCATTCCAGCCTGGCTTAGATGGAATCCTTGGTTGACTGGATTAATATTTCTAAGCTAGTAATCTATAAATGATTTGACATTTTACATACATTTATTTGTTTATAAATTATATGCTCAGACTACTGCATCCAAAATAGTATGTTCATTATTGAACTGACCAAAAAAACAGTGACAAGGCCAGTCACAGCTGGGTTGGCTTCGCAGGAAGGTGTCCGAAATGACTGCCTTATACCCATGACCGAGGCCACGACAGCCCACGTCTGAAGTCTTGGCCATGTGGGTGTCTGTGCATTGCCAGCATCCACCTGTGGGTCTCTGAGGGGTATTGGGGACCACAGGGCTTTAGGCAAGTTCAGCTGGTGGAAGGTGGGGCCGTTGGAGGAAGTTATGAGCCCAACACATATAGCCAGGTAGGCTGAGGCCTACAGCTTCCTCTTGGGAATATATCCCGTGGTTTAAAAATGATTTTACGTTGGGGCTCTCTCTCTGTTTAACAAAAACTTTTGTCCAGTTTTGACAATAAGAAGGAGCTTCAAACCTGTGTGAAGGATAAGGAAGAATCATAAAGGTAATGCTGTGACTTAGAAGAAAGATATTCTGAACTCCCATGAATTTGAGCTTGGGCTGGTCAGTTTTCTCTTCTGGACTCACAACCCTTATAAGTTAGTAACATTTTTTTTTTTTTTTTAAATAAATGAAGAAAGAAACAGGCCACAAGGTCCCACCATCACCTCGAATACTTGTAAGACAGGCATTATTAGACACACTGCTGGTGATGAAATGGAGCCCCTGCACTTAGCTGACCTCGCCCAGGTCACCCACAGGCAGGTAAGGAGATGGAAGGTCAGGCCAGTCCTTCCCAATTTTCTCTGGGGCCTTGGCCACTGCACCCTGGCTGAATCACTGGAGCCGGCGAGGTCAGCGAGTCCGTAACTATGCACCAAGCCCCGACTTCCCTCTCATGGGCATGTCAGCGAGGGATGCGGTGTCATTTGACACAAAGAGTTCTTTCAGCAGCTGCCCCCTCTGAGGACCACCCAGGACAAAGTTGGTTTCTGCCACAGTGGGACAACTTTAGGTCCGATCTGTAGAGGAGTTTCCCGGCAGCGTGGTTGGACAAGGAAGTGAGCTCCTGAGCAAAGTTGTCATTCTCATCTTCAGAGGATATGAAAATCACTGCCATTTTCCCCTGTGTCTAAGTGGCAGGGGCATTCACTTGGCACCCCTAGATGGGACCTTGCAGCCCGGGACACACAAACGTGCCCCGAGAAGAAAAGAAGTTGCCTGGATTGGAAAGAGGTGGTCAGTCCATGGTATTTATCAAACCCAGCACTGTCCGGATGCCAGGGACGGAACAACACATGAGACAGAGTACTCGTCTGGACAGAGACTTGATCCCGGTGAGGGGAGACAAAACCCTAGGTGAGTAAGCTGATCTCATGTACTGGGAGAAGGGAAAGAGCTGGGTCTGCTTTAGCGGGGTGCTCGCCATGCTCCAGGCCTTCCACCTCGGAGGAAGGATCCATGGAGTTTGGACCCCCAGGATAAAGGCAGTGCCCAGGTGGATGTACAGGGAAAGAGCATCCTCAGGAGAAGGGACAAGAAAGGCAGAGGTTTGAAGCCAAGCAGACCCAGGACTGTGCATTCCACTTGCCGGCTGACCGTAACCCTCAGAGCTTGAATTTCTTTCTTTCTTTAAAAAAATCAAAGTTTTATTATTGAGGTGTAGGTGACATACAATGTCCTATTAGTTTCAGATGCATAACATAGGGATTCGACAATTCTATACATTACGTGGGGCTCCCCCCTGCAGGTGTACTCACCATACGGGATTACAGTATTATTGACTGTATCTCCTTATTTTTCATCTCTATGGCCTATTTGTTTTATACCTGGAAGTTCAATCCCCTTCACCTGTTCTCGCCATCCTCACAACGCCCTCCTCCCTGGCTCTGGCAACCACCAGATTGCATTTCTGAGTCTGTTTCTGTTTTTTGTTTGTTCATTTGTTTCTCTCAGAGCTTTATTTTAAAGATGTATGTATGTATGTATTCGAGAGAGAGAGAGAGTGAGCAAGCAGGGAGGGGGAGGGGCAGAGGCAGAAGAATCTCAAACAGACTCCCCGCTGAGCATGGAGCCTGATGCCAGGCTCCATCCCAGGGCCCTGAGATCACGCTCTGAGCTGAAATCAAGAGTTTAACCGACTGAGCCTCCCAGGTACCCCGGCTTAGAGCTTATATTTCTTTATCTGTAAATGGGGACAGGATCAATACCTGCTTCATTGGCTTGTTGTGAGGATTACCTGAGGAAAAATACAATTGACACCCAAATATTCTGATTGTAGCCTTTGGGCATGCAGGTGTTTGGGTTGGACCTTTGTAAAATCTGGAGTCAGAGTGGAATGAATCCCAAATGGAGAGTCAGTCAGACCTTGAATTCGGGACAGCCTTGGTTACCAGGGTGATTTTCTCCAAGTGAATGCTTCTCTTCAAGCCTCGGTTTCCCCTCCTACAAAACATTGCACTTTCCTCTGAGAGCTACTGAGAGGATCCCATTTATTTATTCAGTGATTGCCTCTTAAATGCTTACTATCTGCCAGGTCCTGTTTTACTAACTGTGAGGACTCAGCAGAGAAAGATCAGACCGCTCCCCCCGCCCCCCAAACTCTTGGGGAGCTTTTGGTCTAATGGGGAGTAAGAGACGAAATGAGAAAATGCAAACATGAGGAAATGTATGTGAACATTCTTCACAGGGAGCAGCCTTGGGAAGCCGTGCGTCCTGGTCAGCCCTCACCATCAGCAGGTGGGGCGAGCCCCGGGGCAGGCCAAGGAGAGAGCTGTAGTGAGGTCTCACGGTTGTTTCCTCCTCTGGCTTAGGATGTCTGCTCAGAGCTGTCGCCACGTTTACTCCTCCCCAGGACTCGGGGAGAAAACAGTTTGCCTTGCAATATATGCTAGCCCTGCATTTGGAGTTCATGGTCTTATCCTGGCTTGGGCATAGAGGTCAGTAGGATGGGGACCCACGCTACAGGAATTGGAGAAATGTGGCAGCTTGGACCCTGGAACAAAGGTGAAGTCCGTTTACTAGAACGGGGGTATGTGCAGAGTGTGCTAGCTGCCAGACGGAATCAGCACAGTGGATCCAGGCGGTGGATACGGGCAGGCCATCAAAGGCCAGAGAGTGTAAGCTGCCCCCGACCTGGGGGTGAGGATGAGGCCAATCCAATTCAGTTGTAGAAGCTCCTGAGGAGGCGGAGTGGTCCTGTGTGGGGTGGCAGCCGTGGGGGCAGCCGTGGGGGCGCACCACCAGACTCTCCCTTCACAGTAGCTCATCTGCTGCAAGTCGCCTTTCAAGATCGGCCTCGCTTTTCAAGTCAAGGCTGTGCTCTTCCCGAGCACCCCCAAACAATGACTGAGCATGGCTATGTACCAGGGTCGGCCCATCCTTCCCCACACAGAATGCCTCTAATAGCGCTCCCGGCTCTGGAGCTCCTTGTCGGGTTGGCCGAAGTGGTCAGATCTGCACCTGTTCGCGGGTGGCAAGTCTGCATCAGGCTCCGAAGGCTTCAAGGATCCAACCCAGCATCCCCCCCACTCTTATTCCTCACAAGCTTTCCCCCATAAACCTCCGCTACTCCTAACCCCCTCTCAGGGTGGGCTTCTCAAGCACCCAGCTGACACAGGTCGGGGCCGTTACGATCAGACCCATGCTGCTGCCACTGGCGGGGCAGTGCCAGCTGGACAGACTCATCTCATCGCCTGGCTGCCACGAGAGAGCAGGATCTGCTGCAAGCCTCCCAAAACTTCTCCTTCTCCAGTGTGGCTCGTGGGGCCATCGGTGCCTCGCCGAGGTGCTGAACTAAGTGATTTTTTGTTGGAATCAGAATTATTTCTAATCGCACTGCATCCTGGTATGTGGGGATCTTCTTGCAAGATGGCCCAATTTTTCAGAACGATGGAGGCAGAAAGACCATTCCTGTAATTATTCACTTATTTGCCATTAAAAACACCCTATGTCATTTGTCTTTTCCTCATCTGCCTAGGTGGCAAGCTCCAGATCAGTATTCAATGACTGCGTCAAGCATTTTCCCCTCTGGGCAGCCTGCCCCATCCGTTTGGCAATGGTTGAGGCTTCTTTCTTTTTCCAGGGTGCTCAGGCATACATCTGGCATTTCTGTTTCACCCTCTACACTCTGACTTCTTAGGGGCCAGGAAACTTGGACTCCTAGGACCATGTCTGACAGAGAGAGAGTGTGGTTTTAATAAATAGGTATACTTTTAACATAAAGAAATCCAACATTAACTGAGGGCTACTATGTAGTAGGCCTATGCTACATGTTGAGAAATGAAAATGAGGCACAGTGGCTGCCCTTCGGGAGCTCACAATACGGATGTTGATGAGGAGGTGTAAGCAATGAAGTTTAGAAAAAAACAATCGAAATGTATCATCAATAATCATATAATAAAATCAATAATAATAATAATAATCAATAATCAGGTCCCAAGTGCTGGTCTCTCCTTAACAAACAGACCTGCTATTGTAATCTAACATCTGTTTGTCTGAGTCATGAACCCAAACTCTGCTTGGGAACAGCTCCTTTCCACCCTGCCCCCACCTTTCCCCCAGGGCCACCTCAAATATTCTTATTCCATATATATGCAATATATATATTTCCCAGTGTCTCTACCCCCAGGAAAGACCATATATATATATATATATATATATATATATATATATATATATATATATATATATATATATATATATATATATATATATACAGAAAGAGAGAGAGAGAGAGATCAGCAAGGGGAACCTAAGAAAGAAGAAAAAGAAGTTTTAACCATAAGCTCCGGTATTTGCAGTCATAAGTAATTAGCACACACTTCTTTGTGCTTCTACGGATGATCACTACTGTCTAGTGCTTCATTTTTAAGAATGCTTCTCACCTTCCCAGGCAATTAAAAGCTATAAATCATGCTGATTATAGCTTTATTCTAGATGATCCATTTTTTAACCTCCCCAAACGGTGCATATTTCAACTTTGGATATAAATGATATAATGTCATTTGCTGGCGGTACTGAATGTCTTTCTAAGAGCCTGCATGCCATCACAACCAGAGGGATTATATACCAGGGAGGACTGTGAAATCAACTGAAGAGTAATCTCCTCGGAAAAGCAGTGCTGCTGAAGGAGGCGGTGTAACTGACTGTTCTATAATAAGGAGCAGAGCTCAGGCAGCATTTGGATGGAGAACTTTCAACCATTACCTCGTATGTCCCCCAAATTGGAGCTGGTGCATTGCCCTGTTGGCTCCACGTGACTGCTCAGCACAGAAAGGGACGGGGCTCCCTCCACATGGACCACCTGCTTCACTTTTCCTATAGACCACCTGTGACATTGACCATGGCCCTGCAAGGGAGGCCATGGTATTATTCCTACTTAGCTGGTCAGTAACTGGAGGCAGAGAGGTAAACTGGTGATGACCACAGGGGGTGGTTAGGGGCGAAGCTCATTCTTAGCCCCTGTCTTTTTGGTTTTTTTTCATGAAGCAACATTAGGATTCATATCCTAGAGTATTTTGAATAAAGTGTAAGATTCAATCTAAATGCATATGAGGATGATGATAATTTAATAGGTACTATGATTGTACAGCTATTTGGTCATTACGAAGAGAACTTGATCCTTTTCTGAGAATGAAACTTTTTTCAACACGCTTTAACCATAATTGCCTCTTTACAGGAAAGTTTTCTGTGCAATTATACATATCATCCACTCCGCCTGACATGACCTTCTCCTGTAGACCCTGCCTTCTGGTAAATTTGTCGTTATCCTTCCTAAAAACTTCAGGTACAGGTAATCACTCTACCTCTGCTCCCAGAGAGCTTGCAGCACTCATCACTTTGAATTGTGTGTCTTCATCATCACACACTTCAAATCCTTATATCTCAGTGGCCAGTCTGCTTTGAGGTCCAGGACTGGGGCTAATTCACCTGTTTCCACATTGCCTCTGCAAGGCCTGTATACAGTAGTGCTCAGTATGTGCTTAAAGCAGAAAGCAGGGGACAGAGAGAGAGAGGGAGGACAGTGTGTGCACCCCCTTCACCCGTCTGGATTCAGAGGTTAGACCAAAGACAATACCACCAGGTCCCTGAAGCAAAAGGTGGTCAGGGTATGGGAGCAGAGGGGTGACCAGCGTATTTCAGGGGCTGCAGGAAAACTGAGAGTCCACAGGGCAAGTTCATCCTCGGACCAAAGATTTGGTGCTTAGTTCATAGCTGTTGACCAAATTCCAGGAGGACACCCTCATAGACTGTCTATTCCAGTGGGTTTGTTATCAACCTCCTGGTGTTAGAGAAGCAAGGGAAAGCAGTCCACACCCCACAGGGTGGCCTCCATTCGTGGGGGATGTTAAAAACGTCAAGCACCAGCCCAGTTCTTAAAAGGCATTCTCTGCCACAAAACACCCTCCTTCAGACCTCTGGGTGTGAACGTGAGGGAAGACTCCATCCCAGGGTCCCCTCCATGCCAAACTCCGCTGCTAGGTCCTTTACTGTTGTGTGTGTGATACACAGCCACCTCTGAGATGGGGATTACCATCAGCCCGGTTTCTTCGTGAGGAAAGTGACGTTAATAGAGCTTACGTGAATTACCGCAGCTACTGAGTGAAGTCACAGTTCGCCCCCAGATCTGCCTGATCCCAGGGTTCTTTCCAGTTTCCGATGCAATTTCTTTTCCGGAAATGTTTCATTTTCTTTCCTAATTCTGGAGGAAATGGAGTCATTAAATATTCAATCATAAAGCATTTTCCCCCTGGTTCAAAATGTATTTTTCATAGCCTCCCATGGGAAGACACTATTCAGGGCACTTGGCACTACCGAGGCATTTGATGCGGGCTCTCCCTTTAGTGTACTTACGGTAGAGCTGGGGCTTGGATGGAAGGAAGAGAGAGGATGGGAGAACAGGGAGCCCAGGTGCCGGACCTGAGTCTGCGCAGTTCTGAAAGGAGGTGCCAATAGAGGCCAGTTCCTAGGAGATGGAGGCCGAGGACAAGCTTCTGGAAGATCAGTGCCAGGTGCCTGGCTCCATCTTCATTTTCTTCATTTTCTTGACAATCATAAAACATTCGGCTGCTCTTGTCATTTACTTTTATTTTCCTGTAACATCTTTTTTTTTTTTTTAATTTTTCAAAGGAAAATACAATGTCCGTCCAAGAGTGCTCTCAGAGCTTCAGAAAAAAGTGATTTTGAATTGTTTTGGGTTGTGCTTGGTGGCCCTCGGAGGTGGTATGAGTTGTGTGGATTGTGGTGGCGTTGGGTTTAGCAAACTCAGTGGCTCTCTTTGTCTCCACTGTCAGACACCATCAGGGCAGGGGATGGCAGATGCCCCCAAGGGCTCCACCCACTTTGAGATTGCGTCTCATCCACGCCATTAGAGATTAACTTTATTTCACAGGTGAGGAAATAGCTCTGGAGAACTAACTGGTCCGAGGTCCCTCAGTGATCTTCTGTTCCAATCTCAACAGTTCCCATTGAGGAAACTGAGGCCCCGAGGGAGGTAGATGCAGCATCCAGCTTTTGCTCAAGATGATGCTGCATGCTTGGTCACCTAAATTGTTAGACATCATTGGCATTTGGAAAGCTGGAATAAGAATTCCCTGTGTCCGTTTCTGAACCTTTGGGCTCAGAAAAAGTATAAGGTGTTTATGAACTTTCATGCTAAAATTATTTTCATATTCATCATTAATATGGATGTGGAACCTCAGTGGAAGATTTTATACATGCAATGTGCTATGTGCTGTTGGTACAGACATCCTGGGGGCAAAAAGATGCTTCCCGAAAGTGGTAATTTTCTCAAAAATTTGGTATGTTCACATTCTTTCCTTAGGATAAATACAATCAACTCACACTGAAAAAATGAGTACATATACCTTAGAAATTGTCATGGATTGAGGTCTGAAGCTCCTAGAATATATGGGTTCTAGCAAAACTACTGCAAAAAAACCCCAAAATAAAAAAAAACAACACCACATTATTCCTGGAGCTCTGTGTTCTCTCACAGGTAATGAATGCTTACAGTGTGTAAGCCCTTGGGTTAGGCCCTGAGCGCTGATTTGGGAAGAAATATCAGGAACGGATACTGTTCATCACATGAGACAGGAGATCTGATCATATGATTGAGACAATATAATACAATAATAAGTAAGTCATGCTGCAAAAATATCAGCCTTTTCCAGGTTAATTTACAGATTTAACACAATTTATATCATACTCTATAGTTTTTAAGAGACAAAATGTTTCTGAATTTCATCTTGTTAACAAACAAATAGGAGTAGATAAGAAATTGAAAAACAAAAGCAAGATGTAGGACTTTAGTTGATCATATGTAATAATTTCTTACACAGACACAAAACTAAAAAAGTATCATGGCTCCACAAAGTTGGCAATAGAAAATATGGTACAGAAAACATAGCAGTCAAATGACTCCTACTGCAGATGAGAATCTAATGTGTAATCAAAGATATGTAATAAACAAAAGGGGGGTAAGTTCTTCATTAAAATATGCTTATAAATTTGGCGAAGAATGTTCTTAAAGTTACAATTAATTCTTACCTCAGGCAGGTCATATACTAAAATATATTCTTGTTGGATTTAAGAATTAAATCCACAGCACACTTATAATTTAATTGAATATTTAATTGTTACTGGACTGGGAAGAATTTCCATAGCAATGGGGAAAAAAAATCACAAAGAAAACAGATCTGAATATATACATATTAAAGTATTTTGCATATCATAAAACTTCAAAATTCAAATAGAAAAAGCCAATGGGAAAGCATATCAAAACAACAAGGATCAAATAAAAGACATCAGGAGGGATTTCAAAGAAAATTCAAAGAATTCATAAACTAATAAAAAATGTCAAGCTACATTAGAAATCAATACACTGATAATTATTGAATAATATTTAATGTTTAGGAAAATACTTGAGATACAAACTTGAATATATACATATGGCAAGATGAACATTCAGATGGTGACATTGTACATGGGTTTAGTGCCTTCTTTTTACTTTACTTTCTTCGTCCTCTTCTTCTTCTTCTTCTTCTTTTTTTAAGTCGGTTCCATGGCCAGTGTGGTACCCAGTGTGGGGCTTGAACTCATGACCCTAAGGTCAAGAACTGAGCTGAGATCAAGAGTCGGACACTTAACATATTGAGCCACCCAGGCATCCCTTTACTTTACTTTCTAATAAAACAAAACAAAACAAAACACTAACTGATGGTTAAGAAAGAAAATACCTGCATTAAAAATAATAAACCAAAAAGGAAATGAGGCACAGATGAAGTTCTTTGGGGCACTGGGGAAAACAAAAATTTCTAGGGAAAGTATTATTTAAATTCTCTCTCTCCTTTCAGGTTTCCCTTTCCCTTAATTCCCCCACTATCAAAAAATCACCCTGAAAGCGGTTGTCTCTCCCACCTCAACTCATCTTTCCCTTCATGTAATACTTTTATTTAGACTGAAAAACAATAACATTCAAAAGACTTTCTTCCCATAGTCACAAAATACCAAACCTCTATTCCTTGTTATATCATGCTGTGCCCTTAAGAAGGCTGGGTCCAGAACAAGAGGACCAAAGCTCGCCACCCTGATGCTGGGCAGTGAGCTCTGTGTGGTGTCACACCCAGTACTCAGGAAGCTCCAGCCTACAGGAGCGGGCACCCTTAGCTCCATTTACAAACCAAGAAAAATTTCAGAAGGTGCAAGGACGCACCTAGGTCTTCATGTAGCCAGGTAGTGGCAAAATCTTGGATTACCATATAGGTAATCAGGCAGGAAAGGTAGGCAGGAAATGTTCTCTGCCTCCCAGCTCATTTACACTGCTCCATCACGGTGTGCTCCCTTAAAGGGACAAAAGGTGCCTTTGTTGAGTGCCACAAGAAGTCAGGCATTGTGCTGGGGACTTTCTATGTTGCAGTGTATCCTTATGGCAATGGCAGGATAAAAGCTATTCTCATCTGATGGATAAAAGTCCCCAAGACCTGAGACCTGGGCAGGCTGGTGATGTGCCCAAAGTTACACCACCGAGAGAAGTTCCCGGTAAATCCCCAGGCTTGGAGGAATGGTGGTCTGATGACACAGAGGATCCCATTGTTAGCTCCCTTATGCAGAGATGGCAAACCCTGGGCCATCCCAACTCCCACTGCAAGCAGCCTTGGGTCTGCTTTAGTGCTTTTGTTTCCCTGTGGTGGAAGTTTCTGTGTGATTCCCTGCTGTCATGTGCTTCAGCCTAGCTCCTCGCAAAATTCTTCTTACAAAAGCCCTAGAGAAGCATGAACCATCCCCCTGCCCCCCAGGGGAGTCGAATGACTTGGAGTGAGATGAAGCAGGGTCTCTACTTCTTACATATGTATTTGCAAATAAATGGGCCTAAACAGTTTCCCCAGCTAGACCTTGTACAAAAAAAAAAAAAAAAAAAAAAAATACACATCACAATTAACACAGTCAGGAAGTACCTCTCCAACTATCACCATGTGACTCCCCTCACTCCTGAGGACACCCTCCCTCACACATACATAGACATTAAGACCAAGAATTCACAAACAAAACCAAACACAGACACCATTAGTAACTTCCTTCTTCCCATCTCCCCTCCCCCCGCTGTTGCTATGGGCAACTGCTGCCAACAGGTACTAGAGGTTTGAGGCCACATGGTCAGGCTGACTGCATGTCACATTACAGCTCCAATAACTGTGTGTGGGTGGGAGAGGGGCACTCACTGGATGTGTTCTGGAATTAGTCCTCAGAATAGCCTCTTTGTCAATCTCAGATCAAAAGAGCATGGCTGTGTCCAGATAGAGAGATAATAGCTGAATTCTTGGTAAAGCAGAAGTTTCGTTTCCACAACTCCCTAAGAGTGTTGTGCATAACAGGGGTGAGAAAGTACTAAGCATAAGCACCCCATCTGGAGAACCTGTGACGTGCTGGGCTGGCACCTTACGTAGAGTCCCGCCATCGTTCCTTTGGGCGAGCCTTGCACAGTCAGCATTCCTATTCCCATTCCAGAGGCTGGGCGGGTCACTTACCTAAGAGCACACATTCAACGCGTGTCTGAGTTGGGACCCAAGGTCTTTTTATCTTTCTTTCCTGATTCAAAGCTTATTCTTTTGCCACAGTACTGCCCTGCTATCTCTGGAGTTCAGCTCCAGGACAGGGCTGCACCTGGTGGGGAGGGGTGCTAGGAAGGAAGTCAGGGGCAGCGCATCACTTCCTGTCTGCAGATGTTTGGATCTGGCTTTGCTACCCATGAGCTGCGTGCTTTGGGCTTGCTCTGGACCCTCTAGCCCTCCAGAGGGGCTTGTTGTCATTGATCTGTCTTCATGGATCTTTATGATGCTGCCCTCAGCCGCCTTCTCTCCCACTGGGTGCTGGGTCGTCCAACTTGCCTGCACCTCCCACTGCACACTGCTTGTCCAGGACAGCGATGACACTCTTCTGTGATGTTTCAGCTTCTCATCTGTGTAACCATGAGGCAGGACTGCAGCACCCTGTTCTCTTACAACCTATTCATCATTTAAAACAAAGTAAAACCAGGAAGGCTAATATCTCCCAATGTTTAACCCAGCTGAAAATAAAACAAGGGTAAATTAGGTCCTAGACATAAATAAGATAGCAAGAATGTGAGAATTCAATACATGCTGCGTGTTCCTCTTTTCTGGGTCCCTTCAAAGCCTAGCGCTGTGCTAGGCACAGCCAGGATATAATATGTTTATAATGTCCTGTTAAATCAGCAAATAAATTGGTGATGTCCACATGGCACAGAGCCCCTTGGCCGTCTTAGCTCCCCTTAAGCGGACATGGAGACTCTGGAGCCCCACTCGACAATATAAACTAGGTCAGTTTTTGTTTCTGTTATTTACAAATGAATTCAATTGTACTCTCAACTGATCATTCTGATTGGTCTTGCTGAACAGGGAATTATGTCAGTTACATACAAAACCTGGGTATTCTGTCTGTCTCAGAATTAGCTGCAGTCTGATAAATGACCACATACACCCAGTGATTGAGCGACCTCAACAAGACAGAGAAAAGAAAGCCTGCATGTAGCATGTCCAAATCTCACTTTCGTTATCTGGATGAACAGAAAAAAATGATATAGAATATCATTTATCATTTCAAATATCATTTCACTTCCACAGAATAGTGCATTTTTCTTCTTTTTCTTTTTCTTCTCTTTCTTTTCCTTTCTCTTCTGCAAAGGTTAATTTGATGTGTCAACTTGGCTGGGCCACAGAGCCCAGATATTTGGTCAAACATTATTCTGGATGTTTCTGTGAAGGTGTTTTCTTGGATGAGATTCACATTTAGATGGTTGAACTTGGATTGAAGCAGAATGCCCTCCATAGGGTCGACTGGCCTTGTCCAATCAGTTGAAGGCTTGAATGGAACAAAGATGGGCCTCCCTTGAACAGGAAGAAATTCTGCCAGCAGACTGCCTTGAAGTTCAACTGCAACTCTTGCCTGTGTGTCCAGACTGCAGGCCTACTCCATCAGAGTTTAGATTTGCCAGGAGTCCGCAATCACAGGAGCCAATTCCTTATAAGAGATCTCTCTCTCTCCTGCTGGTCTGTTTCCCTGGGGAACCTTGACTACTATACCTTCCTTTCTTCTTTATTTCCCTCCTTCCCTCCCCGTCTCCTTCCTTCCTTTTAGATGAGGAAATTGACTCAAAGAAATAAAGTAAAATTGCCCAAGTCTACTGGCTAGTAAGTAGTCCAACTGGGACTGAATTCCAGGTCTGTCTCCCTTCAGAGCCCCCACAGGTTTCCCAATCCCTCTCTGTGAATTGTGAGGTGCCATGCAATCAAGAAGGCCAATCTTTTTTTTTTTTTTTTTTAACATATCATGTATTATTTGTTTCAGAGGTACAGGTCTGTAATTTAACGGTCTTACACAATTCACAGCGCTCACCATAGCACATACCCTCCCCAATGTCTATCACCCAGCCACCCCATCCCTCCCACCCCCCACCACTCCAGCAACCCTCAGTTTGTTTCCTGAGATTAAGGATTCCTCATATCAGTGAGGTCATATGATACATGTCTTTCTCTGATTGACTTATTTCGCTCAGCATAATACCCTCCAGTTCCATCCACGTCGTTGCAAATGGCAAGATCTCATTCCTTTTGATGGCTGCATAATATTCCATTGTATATATATACCACATCTTCTTTATCCATTCATCTGTCGATGGACATCTTGGCTCTTTCCACAGTTTGGCTATTGTGGACATTGCTGCTATAAACAGCGGGGTGCACGTACCCTTTCGGATCCCTACTTTTGTATCTTTGGGGTAAATACCCAGTAGTGCAATTGCTAGATCGTATGGTAGCTCTATTTTCAACTTTTTGAGGAACCTCCATACTGTTTTCCAGAGTGGCTGCACCAGCTTGCATTCCCACCAACAGTGTAGGAGGGTTCCCCTTTCTCCGCATCCCCGCCAACATCTGTCGTTTCCTGACTTGTTAATTTTAGCCATTCTGACTGGTGTGAGGTGGTATCTCATTGAGGTTTTGATTTGGATTTCCCTGATGCCGAGCGATGTTGAGCACTTTTTCATGTGTCTATTGCAAGCAGGCCAATCTTGTGGCAAATCTGGCTTTCGTTTTTCATCTCTCCCTGTCGATACTGCACCTGCGAGAGCTTCACTGAGTCAGACTCTTCAGAAAGTCTGGGGCCTCAGAGAGCCCCACGTGGAGTATTTATTGTCTCTCCTCTGTTGTCACTTGCAAATAAAGCAGACATTTTATTAGTAGTAACATATCATGTCATGGAAAAAGGGAAAAAAAATTGTGTTCTCTCCATGGGTCTGTCCATGCAAAGTGTAGTCAAAGCACCTTCTTAAGCTCTCTTTTCCTTTCCATTCCCACCTCACCTCCCGAGCTCATACTTCCATCACCTCTTCAGAGGTGGTCTCTTTCTCTGCTCCAGCCAGCAGTGGGCTGCCAAAGAACCATTTCCCCAACAGAGGCAGGATTTGACTATCCTAACCCTTTCCCTCACTGCCAGGCAAAGACTTACCGATTTTATAATCCCGTCCCTGGTCCTAGCTTCTTTGTATGACAAAACCCCTCATTATCTATTTTCTGCCTTAATATCAAGTCTCGTTTCTCACTAACCCTTCATCTCACCTTATGCTCTAGCCATAATAAATAACAGGCATTTTCCCCAGTGGTAGGTTGTATTAGTTTTCAAAATATTCAGTGCCTTTCCTTATTGGGCCTTTCCATGCGGAGCATTAAACCTAAACCTGGGTGTCAGTCTTGGCCGTCTGACTTGCTTTAAAAGGTAGCAGGAAGTGACAAGGGGCACTTCTGACCCCTCATGTCATTCTACCGCATGTCCTGTGGTGGGAGAGCCACATGTCCCTGTCAGGGGATGCACCGTCAGCCTGGATTCTGGAATAAAGATGGTGTGGAGCCAACCCTAAATCAGTCTGTGATTGTCATGTGAAGTGAGTATGAAATTCAGGTGTATTGTAAGTTGCTAAGATTTTAGGGTTGTTTGTTATCATCATATACCACAGTCTGTGCTGACTCAACCCTCCCTTATTCTGAATTAGATGGCCCTGCTAGGGCTCACGTGCCATGCGCTCTTTTTTTATTATAGCACATATCACATTAAATAACATTTTTTTTTTACATACTTGTCTTTCCTATTAGCTGGGAAAAAACCTCAAGGGCAAGAGATTGTGTTTGTTTGCCCCTGTATCTCTAGTGCCCAGAACAGCTTGGCGTTTGGAACATGTTGTTCGAACGTACCAAATCAAGCTCTTGACCCACAAATTTTGCTTAAAGGTGAATTCATTGAATTAATAGGAATTGAAGAAATTATTATCAATACCTAGGATCAGAGAGAGCTGTTGAATATGTAACTAAGATCAGAAAGGTATGCATTATAGAAATGAGCAGAGCTTGCCTTCCCCAGTAAGCAGAAATTATGGTGTATAGTAGTAAGGAAAAAACTCTGAACATGATGTCAGGGTCAGTATGGGACCATTCAAAAGACTCTCCGCTGAAGTCCTGGGCCATGTGGATTCACATCTCTTTGGCATTTGTCAAGTAGAAAGACAACATTCACAATATTCTTGCCTTGAAAGGAAGAAGAGATCTGATCATGGACAAAATATGTAATGAAAGGATATCAACTCTCATGGAGTCAGTGATTCATAAGAGTCCTGCCGACACTCATCTTTCTGCTTCAGCTGAGCTGAGATGTTGCTCACTGATATGTGCTGTTAATTGTTTCCTTTCCACAACTTCTCTTACTTTGTTCTAATGTTATCCTGCTACCAGCAATTTATATTTCCCATGTATGCATAGAGGCTAAGACATGTCGGATATGTACAAAGCATCCACAAGAAGATAAATTTCTTGAAATATTAAATCCAAGTAAACATACAAGAATGGATAACTGATTCATTAATTCATTTACTTTCTTAAAAATGAATATTGGTAGGTTCTGGTTGTTGGTCTGCTGCTAGCAACCTTACCTGATCATCCTTCCTAGTCTAAGGATTGGTCATTAAGAGGATATCCTAAATCTTTTTCTCTTTAGTTTTGCCATCTGCTTTCCCATAACATAAGGTAGTTAGAGATTCGGTGTACTTTTGAAATTAGCAAGCCCAAACACCTCATTTGTCTGGGATCAAGTTTGTAAAAAAATGACCCCTTCAAGGTCAAACAGTGAATTTGTCATCAAAGCCAGGACTAGAACCAGAGCAGCTTGTGTCTTAAGCTTTATTTCATTCCTTTATTCTTTCACCTAAAAATATTTTTTTTTGAAGGACATATTGAAGAGAATTTCAAAGACCTTCAAGGAGCTTCTGTCATGTTTTTCAGTAATTATGGAAATGATTTCATACTAACCTCTAAGTTGATTTATTTGGATTATAACTCATGGTCCATACATAACCAAGGGGTACAGTTATGGAGCAGCGGGAATCAGACAGACCTGGGCTCACAACTTGGCTCTCTCCTGATCACTGCAAATTCTCAGACAGGTCACTTAACACATCAGAGCCTCAGTTTCCATTTCTGTTCGACAGGTGAAAGCTACCTACCCACTGTGAGGATTACATGAGAAAGTGATCTGCAACTGACAAGAGGCACAGTGCTGCAAGCCATTATCATTTCAGATGTGTTTTTATACACAGGGGGTTCAGACGAATTAGCATCTCTCTGTTCAATTAGGCCAAGTGTAAGCTTAGAATTTCCTGAATACATAATTTCATTGTTAGGCATAGTGTTAGTATGTAGGATTTAAAAATACATATATTTTTTCCTTTCCTCATTAGTTTTAGCATGTGATTTCTCAGTAAAAACATTTCCTTTGTGACTTTCATGAAATCACTGTGATTTCCTAATAAGGAAATATACTCAAAGTCTACCCAAGGCTTCTATTTCCCACTACTTAGGAGTTGCAGATTATGGGAGTAATCACTGGGGCTCTCATGCTAATTGTCCATCCAATTTCCAACCGAGACTGATGGGCAGAGTAATACATGCAAGAAAACAAACAAAATGAAGAAGTTTTGAGAGTTTTTTTTTTTTAGGTTTATATTTATAAAGGCTTTAATTCCAATAGACATCGTGACAAATTCCAATGTAGACGAGAAAAAAATATATATATGTGGTTGTTCAGCCAAAGGTCAAACCTGATTGACTGATTAATGCATCTGTTTGGCACACAATACAGACCCCTGGGCTCAAGAATAAATTGGAATGTTGCTGGGCTTAAGGTGCTCCCTGGTTAGGGAAGTTTGGAGATGCATCAGCAAGTAGGTACAAAGGTATGTTATAGACTCTCTGGTGAAATTCTGCACAAGGAGTAGAACATAATTCTTGGGGGGACAGAGGTGCAGATAATAGGTCAGGAAAGGCTCCTTGGCCAGGATTGAAACCAAATAGATGTTTTCTAGGTGTGCCTGGGCTGAAGAAGGAGTAGATGGTCGCTCTAAAAAAAGATTAGTATGAGCACAGACATGAAGACTATGGAAAAATTTTGGGAATGAGACCCAGATCCTAATGTCTAAGATGGTGTAGTATAATGGTGAGAGGGAGAGAAGATGAGGATTGGCACAACGAAAAGCTGGAGAAGTAGGTTCAAGTTTTCTAAGTAAGTGAAGATGGGGACCCAAAGCAAGAGAAGAGAGTGGGTCTGGATATGAGACATTTAGGCAGTAACACCATGGGATGTGTTCATGTGGGAGAAGGAGTCTGGGATGACTCGGATTTTGAACTGGATCTACTGGCAATGTGGTGGCATGCAGCTGAGGAAGGAACTCTAAGAGAAAGAGACTTTTTTTTTTTGATTGATGATTGTTTTTTTAATTAACATACAATGTATTATTTGTTTCGGGGGTACAGGTCTGTGATTCATCAGTCTTACACAATTCACAGCACTCACCATAGCACATACCCTCCCCATTGTCCATCACCCAGCCACCCCATCCCTCCCACCCCCCTCCACTCCAGCAACCCTCAGTTTGTTTCCTGAGATTAAGAGTCTCATATGGTTTGTCTCCCTCTCTGGTTTCGTCTTGTTTCATTTTCCCTCCCTTCGCCTGTGATCCTCTGCCTTGTTTGTCAAATTCCACATATCAGTGTGATCATATGATACTTGTCTTTCTCTGATTGACTTATTTCACTTAGCATAATACCTTCTAGTTCCATCCACGTCGTTGCAAATGGCAAGATTTCATTTTTGATGGCTGCATAATATTCCATTGTATATCTACACCACATCTTCTTTATCCATTCATCTGTCGATAGACATCTGGGCTCTGAGAAAGAGACTTTTTGACAGACATTTTCTTTTGATTCCAAGAAATAAAATCACTTCCTTATTTATTTGTAATTGTGAACAAATGTAAAGGCGCTTCTTGGCTGGTGGTTCGTGAGACCACAAAAGAACACCTGTCCCTGTGTAAATTCACTAACCGAAAACTTGCTGACAGTAGGAGAAAGAAGCATGGCCAGATGGGGAGAGAAAAAAGAAATAAATGGAAAAATGTAATCTATGGAATGGGATAAACCCAGATTCAAATCCTGGCTGGACCACAAGCTGTAATTTGACTTTGAGGACAGTTTTTTAATTTCTCCCAGTCATGTCAACATACGTGGGTTCATACTATGGTAATGGATATAAGTGCCAAAGCGTTTAATAAACTTCCCACCTCTTCCTTCCCTTCCACTCTTCCTCGCTTCTGTTGTGTTTGATGTAACCCAGATACCCAAGCTGAGAGTGGAGGAACCTAACTTCTTTCCCCCGCCCCGGATAACTCCCTCCTGCCTCCGTCCTCCTCTTCCTCCTTTAGCAATCTCTAAGTGATAAAGAGCACTTACTGCCTTCTGCCAGCCGGGCTTTCCTCCTCTCAGACCCCCCTCTGCTGGTGTTCTCTCCGGCATTCCGCGTGCTCGCTGTCTCTCCAGCTCCGGAACACACTTAAGTTCTTGATTTCCTCTGACAGCGTTTTCCAAACATGTAGCGTGCTCGTGTTCCCTCCAGTCTGGAAAAGACCCGTCAAAACAAACCCGCATTTCCCTTAATCTTGCCACCCCTGCGTCCTGTTTTAGCAGAGTTCTCCCTGCTATCTTGTCTCAAGCACTGCCATGCTAGTAATATTCTCTGGATATCATTCCACACTTATGCCCAGACCTCCTGTATGTGGATTCTTCACTCAAATGAAGACGGGGTGGTGTCTACCACTACCTTCCCAGCTCAGACCTACAAGGTGCAACCATCTGGAGTTTTGTAACCCCAGAGCTACTGAGAAGAGACAGGATACAAAATGCCAGAAGGCAATTTGAAGGAATTGGAATGGGAGGAAACTGGAGGTGCCATCCACACTAGGCTGAGAAACCAGGAGACAGTGGCCATGGGAGGAGAAAAGGGCACACTTATATGGGCATTTGGTTAGGGCAGTGGGTACTGAGTAGTTGCCTGAAGTAGTAATCGTCTACTTTTTTCTTTTCTTAAGACCTTATTTATCTATCAGAGAGAGAAAGACGGCATGCACGAGCAGGAGGAGCGGCAGGCAGAGGGAGAAGCAGGCTCCCCGCCGAGCAAGAAGCCCGATGCAGGACTAGATCCCAGGACCCCGGGATCATGACCTGAGCCAAAGGCTGATGCTTAACCGACCGAGCCACCCTGGTGTCCCATTATTGTCTACCTATTATTATTATTATTGTTATTATTAACCAGGCAATGGATTCCTTTTGAGAATACAAGCCTATAGACACAAACTATACAAAGCCCCTACAGGGGCTGTTCTTACTGACACTGGTGTGGAGAGCAAGGGCTAGAGCAGAACAGAGAGAGTCTCCCCATGGCCCCCCCGGGCGGGCACCTTTCCTCCATCTCTCCTCCTCCAGATCTCTACTGCTTTTGACACGAGTTCTCTTTCTTCATCCATCCTTCCTCTATGTTTGACATCCTCTGATTTGGTGGCAATGCACTGCTCTGGTTACTTTCTGTTTCTCTGAACCTGCCATCTTGCTTCTCTGCACTCTTTACTCGCTCCATTTGGCCCACATCCCATGGCAATGGGTGTCAGAATTCTGTTTTCCCCTCTCTTTACCCCGTCTCTGCTGTGGAGAACTCATTCAGGCTATCACCTCTACGGAAAGATGATCCACACTTACATCCCTGATACCGGACCAGCTTGAGGGACTGACGTCCACAGAACACCCTGTATATTGTGACTCAGTACATCGAATACAAAACACAATAGGTCTGTCCCCAGACATTCCCCACTTTATCCCATTGGCTTTTCTCTCCCTGCTGTTTCTGTTCATGCAGACCTGCCAACCAAACTTGACCTCTGCTGCTGCGCAGGTCCCTACAGCGATCAGTGGACTGTTGCCTGATCTTCTTTTAGAATTCTTCCCTGTTGTGCCATCTTGTCTCCATCCCAGGTGCCTCTGCCGGTCTCACCTAGAGCCATATCATGGTCTGTCTTGTCTACCACCTTCGTGCCCGGGCTTCTTCTCTCCCACTGTGTGCTAACAGTCTGACATTCTACAAATGATGGACTCCAACTCAGGGAAGATTAGTGACGCTCCCGTGGCTACCTGCCATGTAATTGGCAAAGCCAGACTCAAACTTGAGTCTTCTGCCTCCAGATTCTATGCCTCCAGATTCTATGTTCTACACTTAACATTTCTGTAATTGGGATGTTTCACGTAGTTATGCACAGACACCAGAAAAGGTGGGCTTCTACATTTGAAATGGGCGAAGAATAAATGCCAACTATATTCGCTTAGGCTGCCGTGTGAATGATAGAGCTTAAGAGGAAATGGAGCCAAAATGAGTCTTGCAGAAGGGCATCCAGCATGAGCTCATGGAGGATTTCTGAGGAGCAGCAGGAAGAAGCCCTTCACAGTTGATGCTAACAATTCTGTGCCATAGACACCATTCCTCTGACACTCATTCATTTTATAGTTGAGTAACTTCAGACTCAGAGAAGTTAAGAAACCTTCCCAAGGTCACCCAGCAGAGGTGGAAAAAGCTGGTGTCCTATCCCATCTGTCTCCAAAACTGGTTCCTCTCCAGTCCATCATCTTCTTAAAGTCTGGGAACTGTAACACACATACACACACACACACACCTTTGCACCTCTGTCAGTGGTGAGTAAAATGTATCTAGTGGATTAATTTAATGATTAATGGATTAAATCACCATATAGCTTTCTTAGGATTTAAATCATTTCTCCTGATTCTTATTTGGTATCATGTTTTTCATGCTGTGTCCCTGGGATAACCTTGTAGGAAATGTGTCTTTTCAACAGCATAACAACCTCACCTCATTCCTCTCCCATACATCATGCTGAGCAAAAGTCAACATGCACATAGTCGGACTATAAAAATGCGTGCTCACGTTGTTTTGCTCTTCTCTCACTTCGGCCACAGAAACCCATCTGCATCGTGGAGTTCAAGGTCTCAGGTAGGTTGAGTGGTCCAGTTTTTCATCCCTGGCTCTCTGACTGACCTAGAGCAGAAGCCAGGATGGAGCCTCTACCTTCTGAGCTGATAAGACCTTCTCCAACCTCCGCAGGGCGTGAGTTCCTGCCAGTCAACTCATTGCCATCAGAACAAGATTCTGTCTCTGTGTCTTTTTATCTTGGAAAAAAAATGAGTGCCTTTGACGGTTGTTCTTCCCTGATGAAATGTCTGATAAGCTGTCTCACCCAGACAAAAAGTTACTTTATCACAGTGTTTTACAAATAAGGAGAAAGTTGTCAAGATTCAAATAAAAGTGGTGTCTAGCTCTCTGGCTTTGACATCACAGGGATGCCAGTTTGGTATTAGGAATGTACGCATGGATCACCTTCCCACAGGGGTGGTAGCTTGAATATGTTCCCTGCATTGTCTGTGAACTGCAGCCCCATGGGAGGCTGGAGCAGGGACACAGGAGGATGGAAAACACCCAGAAGAACAAAATGGAGATGCAGCCCCCTTCATGACAGAACAGCAAAAAGCAAAGAGACTGTCAGTCTCGGACTTGCGATCAAATCCTGATCAATTTACTCACTAACCTTGGGCTGTTATGCAACATTCCCGCTTCAAGTTTAAAAATCTATTTAAGAGGGAAAAGAACCTATCATTTCTGCGGAGCCAACTATGTGCCAGACACTCTAGTAGTTACATGTTTACAAATATCACCTCCCCACGTCCTCACAGATCTACAAATTAGAGATCGTTTCCTTTCCGTTTCAGATCATTGATTCTTTTTCTTTTTAGAGATTTATTTATTTACTTTAGAGAGACAGAGTGAGGGGAGGGGTAGAGGGAGAGGGAGAGAGAGAATCTCAAGCAGATTCAGCACTGAGTGTGGAGCCTGACCCGGGGCTGGATCTCATGACCCTGAGATCATGACTTGAGCCAAAACCAAGAGTTGGACATTTAACTGACTGAGCCACCCAGGTGGCCCTCAGACCATTGATTCTTTATATATATATATATATATATATATATATATATATATGTGTGTGTGTGTGTGTGTGTGTGTGTGTGTGTGTGTGTGTGTGTGTATGTATATCCACCTTATACCTTTCTTCTTTTGTTTCCAAGTTGCTTAGGAATTTTATAGTCAATATATCCTTAACTTTAATGAGCAAGATTCAGGAGACTTGAATTTATTGAGCCCTTCCTAGGGGTCATGCATTGTGTCAGGCACTTTATATCTTTACATCCTTAGGTTATTCTTTTTTTTTTTTAAGATTTTTTAAATTTATTCATTTGAGACAGAGAGAGAGAGAGTGAGAGAGAGAGCGAGCATGAGCAGGGGGGGAGGCAGAGGGAGAGGGAGAAGCAGGCTCCCTGCTGAGTCAGGAGCCCAATGTGGGGCTCGATCCCAGGACCCTGGGATCATGACCTGAAGGCAGATGCTTAACCATCTGAGCCACCCAGGCACCCCGTCATCCTTAGGTTATTTAAAAAAATATCTTTTACTGTGGTAAGAATACTTAATATGAGAACTACTCTCTTACAAATTACTAAACGTACAATACATTATTGTTGACTATAGACTCATGCTACACAGTAGATCTCTATAGCTTATTTATTTCCTTGAACAGAAACTTTATGCCTGTTGATTGGTGAATCTTCCTTTCCCCTCCCCCCAGCCCCTGGCAACCACCGTTCCATTCTTAGAGTCTATGCATTTGACTATCTTAGATACCTCCTATACATGGAATTATATGATATTTGTCTTTCTATGACTGGCTTATTTCCCTTGGCACAATGTTCTCAAGGTTCATCCATGTTGTCATGTGGCAAAATTTCCTTCTTTTTCTATGGCTGAATTATTTTCTGTTGTACGAATATGCCACGTTTTCTTTATCCATTCATCCTTTGATAGACACTAAGTTCGTTTCCATATGTTGGCTGTTGGAAATAATGTTGCAGTGAGCATGAGGGTATTAAATCTCTCCAAGATCCTAATGTCTACATCAGGCCTAGAGGCAAATATAATGCCCATTTGTAGAGGGAAAAAAAATATTTCAAAAGACTGCATCTCTAGACTGGAGTTACCCTGTTAGTAGTGGCCAGCTGGGGACTCACACTCAAGTCTGGCTACCTCTAAAGTCTTGACCCTTTGCACAATCCATAGCCACCGAGCTTTTATTCTCTTATTATCTTTTCCAGGGCTCTTGAAGCCATTGAAAATGTCTCATCATTTTTGATTAAAGATATAATTTTATAAGTCACATCAGTCTATCTTTATTAAAATCTAGAAAATTCCAGTTTGTGATACTGAATCAGTAGCAAAATTTACAGTAGCTAATTTTTTTAACTTAATTATGCTAATTGCTATTTCTAAGCATAATTAGCATTTTGAATTATTTAGTATAATTACATCAAACAACATGTTTAATTTGTCACGTCAAGTATAATAATTAGCAATAATTCTTGAAAGGATGTCATTACAAGTTTGAGGTATTTACAGGGTGTAATTATGTCAAATGTGATAATACTAAAGAGTAAGACTAAAGCTTATAGAAAAATGTTGCTGCAAATATTTTGAAAGTTTAATGTTGTGGCCATTTTAAATATTTTTGTTCCTCAATAGAAGTCAAACTTGTCGTGGTTTGGTGGTCTGCTTACAAATTAAGAGAATAAAATCAGGGCCTGGGATTATGGCTCAACTAATATTTAATCCATCAAATATCATCCCGACCAACCCCCCCCTTTTTAACTCCAGATTGAACAAAAATAGTTTTCCATATTAAATAGTTATATTTGAAAAATGACTCTGGGGAAATAAAGATAATCCAGAAACAAATGGATTTCTTCCAAATAAGGAAATGAAATATCAGGCTAAAGTAAGAGGTGAGTTAAGTTAAGAAGCCCAGCTGTTCCACGGCTGTGTGGCTTGCCAACTCACCTGACATATTTAATTTTCAATAACCTTTGCTGTAGGATGGGGATAATGCATACTGTTGCAGAGGGAAGTGAGACATGGCTAAACTGCTTTATAGCTATAGGTGGTCTACCAGTGTATGTATTTACATTGTTATCTAGATATTCCTGACATCATCAGACACAGCAACAGGAAAAAAGAATGACTAGTGGTTGGAGGTGAGCCACAGGTGGAGGTGAGCTGCTTACCAGCTGAGTCATTCTGGATAAGCCATTTTACTCCTGAGCTTTGGTTTCCCCACCTATAGAATGAAGGAAATCGTACAAATTTCAAAAACACGCTGAGAATTGCACTACTGGGTATTTACCCCAAAGATACAAAAGTAGGGATCCAAAGGGGTACATGCACCCCGATGTTTATAGCAGCAATGTCCACAATAGCCAAACTGTGGAAAGAGCCAAGATGTCCATCAACAGATGAATGGATAAAGAAGATGTGGTATATATATACAATGGAATATTATGCAGCCATCAAAAGGAATGAGATCTTGCCATTTGCAACGACGTGGATGGAACTGGAGGGTATTATGTTAAGTGAAATAAGTCAATCAGAGAAAGACATGTATCATATGATCTCACTGATATGAGGAATTCTTAATTGCAGGAAACAAACTGAGGGTTGCTGGAGTGGGGGTGGGGTGGGAGGGATGGGGTGACTGGGTGATAGACACTGGGGAGGGTATGTGCTCTGGTAAGCGCTGTGAATTCTGCAAGACTGTTGAATCTCAGATCTGTACCTCTGAAACAAATAATGCAATATATGTTAAGAAAAAAAAAGAAGAAGAAGAAGGTAGCAGGAGGGGAAGAATGAAGCGGGGGAAATCAGAGGGGTAGACGAACCATGAGAGACGATGGACTCTGAAAAACAAACAGGGTTCTAGAGGGGAGGGGGTTGGGAGGTTGGGTTAGCCTGGTGGTGGGTATTGAGGAGGGCACATTCTGCATGGAGCACTGGGTGTTATGCACAAACAATGAATCATGGAACACTTCATCTAAAACTAATGATGTAATGTATGGGGATTAACATAAGAATAAAATAAATAAATAAAAAATAAATAAATAAAAAAAATAAAATAAAATAAAAGGCAACATTATGCAGTGCCTTTGGTGATACTGAAAAAAAAAAAAACACGCTGAGGACAAAATGAGGTGGTGAGAATAAAAACATCTAAGTTAGGGTTATCCACGTGACTTTCACTAGATGAATGTTTGGATTTGCATTAAAGCAGAGCCCAGAGACCACATACTGGAAAAGCTGGATCAAGAGTCTTGTTTCCCTACGTCCCTTACTCCCCAGTTTCTTGGAAGATGGAGTGAATGTTGTGATTAAGAGCCCAGCCTTTGGGCTTAGCCTCCCCTGACCTGGAATCCCAACTTTAACTACTTACTCATTAAAGGTTTAAATAACTAAAGGACCCTTCCACCCCTTCAATTTTGTACGGTAGCCCCTCGTTATCCTTGGAAGGTATGTTCCAAGACTCCTGGTGGATGCCTGAGACATGGATAGTATTGAACCTCATATAGAATGTATTTTTTTTCCCTATATATACACACCTATGATGAAGTTTAGTTTATAAATTAAGCACAGTAAGAAATTAACAACTTTAATAGTAAAAGAGAACTATGACAATATACTGTAATAAAAGTCACAAAAGTGGTCTCTCCCTCTCTTTCAAAATATCTTATTGTCCTGTACTCACCATTTTTTGATGACGTAAGATAATAAAATGCCTTTGTGATGAGATGAAATGAGGTGAGAGACATAGGCGTTGTGACGTAGTGTCCAGAAGGAGTCATCTGCTTGTGGGTAATTGAAACCATGAAAAGCAGAAGAGTGGATAAGGGGAGACTCCTATAGGTCTTTGGGACAGGGAGAGGAAAGGGATAGTTTGTAACAGAGGAATTCTCCTGCCTCCCAACCAAAACTGATTGGGCAATCCTTTTGCTATTTCTATTATTTGAATGATTTTGCATTAGATGGTTTTACGTATCTGTGGGTATGTGAGATTCACATTTGGAGCCCCAAGCTCTGCAGAGTCAATTGCACTTCTAGGGGCTTGTTCACCTGCACCAACACATGGCACGGCTACTGTCCACCCTACCTGTGACTGACAGACATCTGTCTGTTGAGATTTATTGTGGGCACTACCTCTTCTGTGGGATCTTTCTCTAACCTCATTCCTTGAGGTAAAATGGGTTGTTCCCCTCTTTGCTGTCCTAACTCATTTGCAGCACAGAGATCTATGATAATATCCATTTAACATGTTACTACAGAACTCTGTTGTCCTTACTTGCTCTGTCCCTTCCATTGCAATAATTGAAACTCTCTGAGGGATAGGGCCTATGTCTTGAATATTTGATGAATATCTTTACATTCCCTGAGATCTAGCATTGACAAATCATATGGTAAGAGTTAATAAAAAACTCACTGGATGAGTTAATAAATGAATAAGCACGGGCATGCTGTCTAAAATGAGAGCTAGCTAATAGTAATAGAAACTGTTTAGGATTTAAATTCAAAAAGAAATGGCTAAGTTAACGTTCACTCATTCATTCATTTATCAATTCTACAATTACTTATTGATCATTGGCTAAGTACCATGGCCTTGGTTAGGGTCTGGGGACGTATCAAGAAATTCATTGAACACAGATACATTTTCCTTATGTTCTAGTGCAGTAGTTCTCAGAGTGTGACTAAGGAACCACCTGTATCAGAAACCGGGGGTGTGAATAAACTTTTGACACGCTAAACTAAATCCTCTTGGTATGGGTTTTGGGCTTTCCATTTGTAACAAAGACTTGATTCTTACAGTTTTTCAAGTTAGAGACTTAATGGATTACATACATGTTGACTCAGCGATACACTAAATGTATGAACCTGGAGTAGTTAGCCATCATTTCTGAACCTTGATTCCCTCATCTGTGAAATGGGACTGGCACTATGCATTGTGGAGATCAGTGGTGCGGACTGTAAGTCCTCTCTTTAAGGCGCCTACTAGGCGCTCAGGTAGGCTTCAGTGATTCTTTCAAAGGACGTGATTTTGCAGGCACCTGTGCTCCTGGGAATGGCATGACCATGAGGTTTTCTTAAACCAAGTCTTGGTTTAAACATAGAAGCAAATGTCTCCACTTAAAGTGAATGACTTCTCACTTAAATGCTTATGATGGTAAATGTTATAATACATGTCTTTTACTGCAATTAAGAATGAGAAAGTAAAAAGGAAGCAATGCTAAGAATATAAAAGAATGACTTGTCAAGCCAATCAGTTTTGTCAGCTTAGAGGTCATGTAAAATTTCAATGCCAGGGAAATTTTCAATTCAGTTGGACAATAATTTGCCAATTACCCACCCAAATGTACGTGCACAAAGATATGGGGTGGGGTTCTTGACTTCCAGCAGTTCATAATCACATCAGGGTTCAGACACGTGTGTTACTGGAAATTGGTTGTACAGGGAAAAAGCCTGACAAGCCTATCAGATCCCAGAGAAGCAATATAGAAATTGGGATGGCAGTAGACTGCTCTCACTACTCTGTGGCTGTTGGAAAAACAAAGGGAGGAGGTGGTGTGACCAGAAGCTGGTCTGGTGACTAGGGTCACTTGGGGTCACCTGGCAGGAACGGAAGCCAACATGAGCTTCCCTGAGGGAGCTGAAGACACAGAGCAGACACAGAGGGTGCTGCTGTTGGGGACAGGTTTTGAGGCAGAGAGAAGGAAAGAAATGTTCTGGCTTTGCCCTTCTCAGCCTCCCATCTCTTAGCGTCCCCTCATATTGGCTGAGCCCAAGCTGAAGCAGCTGCACGAGGACCTGGGAAATGGAGATAGGGCCAGCCCTCCTGCCACACAGAGCAGGGGTGGGCAAGGATGGGGTCTGCAAGCGAAGTGCAGACTGACAAGTAACGGAGAGTCAGTACAAGGAGGCTGCACTAGGTGCTGGGACGGACATGGATAGGAAGAGAGAGAGAGAGAGACAGAGAGAGGACAGCAGTGTGCTCCTGTGGGAGCCAGGCTGGCTGCCCAGGCACAGACTTGCATCGGGACGGAAATGAGATGAGATCACCGTGGTTTGGCATCCTTTGCCCAGGTTTTTCCAGTTGAGATGTTGCATTTTGCCAAACACCCTTTAGTGATCAGACTCAGGATTCTCAAACCAGCCGATCAAATCTTCGTGCAACAGAAGTATAAACCAGGCTCTCTTGTTACTGGTGTATGCTGAGAAACACCCTGCCTCGGGCACTCATGTCTACTGTTTGTCTAGTCTCCCCATTTAGTGACAGGGGCTGGGGAAGCTAAATTGTAGTGACAGGCTGTTCTGCGAGCCTAGAACCAGCCTGAGGAGGACACTGGAGAATCTTCAGACATAGTGCAATTCAGCTACATCCCCTCTGCAGGATTACTTGCATTTCATCTTACCTAAGACACACCAAGTAAAAGAAACACCGTCATCTTATGAACCACCAAGAAGCAGGATGAGGAGCAAGAGGAGGGGAAAATGCTGTCATTATATGGTAACACAATGCTTCTTTATCACTTCAAATTTGTATCTTAGACTTATCGAAAGAGCTGCTTTTGGAAATGTTTATTTATTCATTTTAAACTCCAGTATAGTTAACATATAGTGTCCTACTAGTCTCAGGTATATAATATAGTGATTCAACAGTTCTATACCTGACTTAGTGCTCATCAGGATAAGTGTCCTCTTAATTCTTTTCACCTGTTTCACCCATCCCCACTCTCCCCTCTGGCAACCACCAGTTTATTCTCTCTAGTTAAGAATCTATCTTTTTTTGTTTGTCTCTTTTTTCTTTGCTCATTTGTTTCTTAAGTGCCACACATGAGCAAAATCATATGGCATTTGTCTTTCTCTGACTGACTTATTTCATTTAGCATTGTATCCTCTAGATCCTAGATGCTGTTACAAGTGGCAAGATTTCAATGTGTAGATACACATACCGCATCTTTTTTAATCTATTCATCTATGGATGGACACTTGAGTTGCTTCCACATGTTGGCTATTGCGAATAATGCTACAAAAAAAACATAGGGTGAATGTATCTTTTCGAATTAGTGTTTTTGGTTTCTTTGGGTAAATACCCAGTAGTGGAATTACTGGGCATATGGTAATTCTATTGTATAGTGTTTCAGATACAGAAGTGAAAACTATGTGAACAGCGAAGTCCAAGTTCGTGACTGTTCAGTTAGTGACAACTCCATTAACAATGCCTTGTTGGCAGTGATTTTAAGACTCTCTCACTTAAGATGCATGTGGATTTATTATATGTCAAAAAACAAAAGCAAAGCCCTACAGATTAGACCTGGTAGAAAAATGGTAGCTTCAAGAGATAAGAACAGTTCTTTATGTTTTTTGTTTTTTTTATCAGCTAGAGATAATTTGTGTTACATTAACTTGACCTTGCTCTTGGATTCTCTTTGAATCCAACCTGCAGGCAGATAACTCTCTACCCATGTGGAAGAGATCAATACAAACAGTTCAGTTTCACTTTCCTTAGGCAAAACCACACTTGGATATCTGTGATCAGGTGGGGCATCTCTAAATCCCCGTGGCCTTTGTTTAAAAACCGAATTTGAGCCACCATGAGATGTGACTGATATCACCCATTACATTTCAAATCTTCATTTCCATCTTTTTTATTGCCATCAGGAATTTCTGGGGTGCTTTCCATCAACTGCATAAAGAGAGATCTGTTCAGTATTTTTCACTTGCAAGTGTCTTATAGTCTAAAACATTTTTTTCTCTCATTTTCTTATTTGACCCTCACAATAAAGTTGTAAGGAGGACAGGCATCTAATATTGCATTGTTATCTTTTGACAGATGAGGAAACAAAGAATCTGCTGTTCCGCCAGCCACCTTGATTGCATGTCTACAGCCATACCACCCTGAACGTGCCGGATCTCGTCTGCATGCCTCTTTAAAAACAACTGGGTAGAATATTATCGTAAAACATAAAGCAATTACTTTATCTGGTGGTCAAACCAAATAAAGTGGTAATCTGTTACATTGCTGGGTCTGAAACAACAAAACAAAACACTGATTATGTCGACTGTGTTGGAGTTATTAAGGAATATGTTGGTCCCTGCCATGGTACCCTGCTAAATGATTATCAAGGGCAGTTTGACTGTATGTCATTTTCTACCTATATTTGCTTCCTAATCCTACCTCCACATGATATATGCCTTTATTATATGTCACCAGAGAGACACGGGCTAGGCTTCATGCAGTGGATACGCTATCCTGGACTCACTAAACGAGTGCTGAATATGTACCAGGCACCATGCCAAGCCCTTCCCATGCGTTATCTCCAGTCCTTCTGGCGATTGTTTGCACTAGATATTTTTATTCCCATTTGACCAGGAGATGCAGAGAAGGCAACCATCCTGCTAAACGTTGTTCAGCCAGGAAAGAGCAGCATGAGAATTCCTTCACTGATTCCATGACCCCTGTTTTTCTATCTCTCTCACACCGATTCCTAGAAGCCACCATGACGCTAAGAGGCTTCACTTCCCTTCAAGACTTGGTCTGGAATCCATTCCTTTAGCCTTCTAAGAAGGTTTCTTTTCTATCCAATCGAAGTTGGGAATCCCAGTTCTACCCTGTACCCATCTGCCTCCTAGCAGGGCAGGCTGGGTGCGACCACAGAATGGGGCATTGAGAGTCGGCACAAACCGGAGATAAAGCCGTTGACCAGCTTGCAGTTCTTTGTAGGTTTTCTGCTGAATCTTCAACTGTCATGTTACCCTCCCAGAGAGCAAGGCCAAGGGGGGACACGTGGGGTGAACATAACCGTTCTATTACATGCCTGTTGCATTGGGAGTAGCATTTAACAGTGCTGGCAGAGGTGTGTGGATGTCAAATCCATTTCCTTCACTGCACTCCTTGTTGAAAATATTCACTTTTAGATCACCTCTCTTTACCCTTGACTACATCTAAAGGCCAGGCTTCAGGCCAAAACCTGCCTTGGCTTCAAGGGAGAGATTTGCTTGTAGATTCTGTTTATGTGAGAGAGAGATGATTTATCATTCATACTCTTGAAAGATACAATGAATGTGTCAGGCTGATGGGTGCACACATGTACCAAGAAAGACCAGAGATTCCATTGTTGACACATGGAAGTGTCATAGATCCCAGAGTTAGAGCCAAGATTAGAGGGAAGTAAGTCAACCCACTCCCCCTTTCCTGGAGAAAAACAAATTAGGGCACCTGAGCTAGGAGCTTGCACAGCCTCCTCAGATCGAGTAGGCATTTAATTGGCATCCGCAGGGCTGCTCCAGCCACAAATCCATCCTCATGCCCCATTCCAGCCAGACAATATTTCTCACTGTGAATCATAGAAATTTCCACTTACCACTATCTGCTTTTGTGCTTGCATTGTTGCATGAAATGCCCCCATTTTTCTAAATATCCTCTTCTTGTTGGGCTGATGAACTCCTGCTCTTTCTTCAAAGTCCAGCTGAAATGCTGTTTTCTTCCTCGGCTACTTGAGGGGCAAAGCTGTCCGCCCTTTCCGGTGGACTCTACCACCACCGATTTATATATATTTGCTTTTAGCACACGTGGATCATTTTACAGTGCATCAGTTCAGACTCGTCCCTTCGATTTACAGTAAGCTTTTCAAGGGCCTTTTTCTTCACTTGCTCCCCTAACCCCCCCCCAACCCCCAGTGCAAATCACAGTTTCCAGGGACATTGGAACCACTTAGCAACTCCTTGCTGACAAAATGATCTTCATATATTTAATTTACGTATTTCCTGCTTTGTTCAAAGACCTTTTAAAGCAGATTGGAAGGCAGGAGGAAAGTAAGGAGAGAGAGAGGGAAAAAGGGAGACCAAGGAAGAGTAAAACAGGACAGTCAGGGTTAGGAAGGAGAAGTTTGGGAAAAGTAAAAGACGGAGAACAGGTGTTGTGAGACCCACCTTGGGCAATGTAAAGGCTTTGTGCTGTCTCTCAGCGTTGGATGAATGTGCAGAGACACAGGAAAGAAGCAAGTACCAGGGTTTGGTTTTATTTCTGCCCTGAGCGTGGGGTTGGTAGGATGGAGACTCAGAGCCCCCCGCCTTTCTGAGTTAAGTGCCCCACCCCATGATCAGAATTTGAAGCCCTTCTGCACCTCCAATGGGGACCACCGAATCATGTGGTCCAAGGAGGTAAAACATTTCCACCTTTTCCTCTGTTTTTAATTTATTTTATTATTTATTTATTTATTACGGCTTTTCCGTTTCTGTAGCTTCCTGTTCTGCCCATCTACCCTCAGGCCAGTTTCACCTGTGTGTTTCTGGAAGCCAGCAGGGCCTTCCAAGTGCTGAGAAATACCCACTAAGGAACTAAAAGGGGCTTCCTTTCCTCCCACTGTAAAACAGTTACAAGGGACACTTGGGTTTGGAGGGACTTTCCACTCCACTGAATTCTGTTCGGCTAAGCTGTCACTGTTTTTCCTTCAGGCTGTCTAGCTATGATTCCACGCAGGACAAGCGTCGCTGCCTCACATTCATATCCTGTGGCTTATTTTGGACAATTTAATCAATATTTCATCAGAAAATGGTTTTTTTATGTCCTTGGGAAATGTGATTTTTAAAAGATCGATTGTACTTTTAAGTAGAACTGTTCTTAAAAACCATACTAATTATTTTTATTTACAATAAGCTAAACAAATGTATTTAAAACAAAGAATTTGATAAGTTTTTGCAGATGTATATGCTCGTG
This sequence comes from Neomonachus schauinslandi, assembly GCF_002201575.2. Classification (NCBI taxonomy): domain Eukaryota; kingdom Metazoa; phylum Chordata; class Mammalia; order Carnivora; family Phocidae; genus Neomonachus; species Neomonachus schauinslandi. Next base: position 9,335,951 of record NC_058412.1, on the reverse strand, counting down.
AAACCATCACTGTAGTCAAGATAGTAACCATATCCATCACCTCAAATATTCCTTGTGCTCCTTTGTAATCATTCCTTCCTGCTTCTCTCTCTTTTTTAAAAAAAAAAAATATTTTCTTAATTTATTTGGGGGGGAGATGCATAGAGAGAGGGAGAAGCCAGTGCCCTGCTGAGCAAGGAGCCCTATTTGGAGCCTGATGTGGACCCAGACATGGAGCCGGATATGGAGCTGGATGCGGGGCCGGATGTGGGGCTCGATCCCAGGACTCTGGGATCATGACCTAAGCTGAAGGCAGATGCTTAACCAACTGAGCTACCCAGGTGCCTGCTTCCTGCTTCTCTGCACCCCTACATGCTTTCTCTCACTGTACATTCATTCATGGTTCTCAGAATGGTATCTAAATGGAATCACACAGCATACACTCCTTACTCTACCTTCTCTCAATTGGCATCATTATTTTCAGATTCGTCCATAGCATAGCAGTAATTTGGTCCTTTTTATTCCATTGTATGGGTATACCACAACTTGTTTATCCATTCACCTGTTATTGGCATTAGGATTGTTTCCAGTTTTGGTCTATTGCGATTAAAGCTGCCATGGAAATTTTTGAACAACTCTTTGTATGGACATACACTTTCTTTTCTCTTGGGGAGGTAAGTAGGAGTAGAATGGATAAAATGGTAGATGTACCTATCAAACTACCTCCTAACATGGTTTTGCCATTTGACCTCACACAAGCAGTGTATGAGAGATTCATGTCCTCACCGACACTTGATATGGTCGTTCTTTCTAATTTTAGCAGTTTTAATAAAGGTGTGTAGTGGTGCTTCACTGTGGTTTTAATTTGCATTTCCTTAATGATTAATGATATAGAGCCTATTTTCCATGTGCTTTTATCTTCTTCAGCCAAGTGTCATTCAAATATTTTGCTCAGGTTTTGTGGTTGTTTGTTTTCTCGTATTGAGTTTTGAAGGCTTGTTATGTATTCTGGATACAAGTAGTTTGTATACTTTGTAAATTTTCTTCTCCATTCCTGGATTCTTCTTTTTATTTTCTTAACAGGGTCTTTCAAAAAGCAGGAGTTTTAAATTTTGATGAAGTCCAACTTATCAATTTGTTATTTTATAGATCCTGTTTTTAGTGTTGTAGCTTTGCCTAACTCAAGCTCACAAAGGTTTACTTCTAGAAGTTTATAGTTTTAGCTTTTGAATTTAAGTCAATAATCTACTTTGAGCTATTTCTGTATATGGTGCAAGACATAGATCTAAGCTTATTTTATTTTACTTTTGCATGTGGGCATCAAATTGCTGCAACATCATTTATTGGAAAGACTATCCTTTTTCCTCTGAATTGCTTTTGCATCTTTGTTGAAAATCCATTATCCAAATACATGTGGGTCAATTTCTGGACTCTGTTCTGTTCTATCGATCTGTCTTTCTATACTTGCACTAATACCATGCTATCTCGATAACTGCATGTTTATAATAAGTCCTAAAGTCATTTGTTTTCTGTCTTTCACTGATCACTGTCTTCTTGTTGCCTGATGTACACTTGAAAACCATTTTCTCATGTATTTTGTTAGTTTGACTTTTATTTTTTTCAAGTGGGAAGGTAAATCTAGTTCTGTTATTCCACCTTGGCTCAAGGAGGGAGATAAATTGTATTGCTTTTGATCCACAGAATTACATCTCCAATATTAATGAAAGCCCAAGGGCAAATACAATTTGAGATATCTTTCCTTTTGGCACAACTTTCCAAAATTACACACATATGTATGCATCTAAGATGACAGTTAACAAAGAGGTAAGTTCTAAGCTAGATCTTTTTGGTCTTACCCGGGTCCAGTTGCAGTATCATTATGGTTGTTCTGAGGACAAAACATTATTGATTTGTGACATGTGAGGAATTAATTTTGTATCACATTCAGTTCCAACAATCATTAAACATGTGACGCTGTCATGATACTTAGTTTGAGTACTGGGGAAATGGGACACTTCAGATATATGGAGCATAGAGAAGTCAGTGTGTCTCATAGAGACCTGGGTTTCTCATAGGCCACCTTTAAGACCACATTCAAGGAAGAGGTCAACAAATTTGGTTGAATAAAAAAATAAAGAAGGGAGGTCTGACTATAAAATGATGAGGCTGGTTATGTACCCACATGGTCTGGTATGGTGGAAGAATGCAGACTTTGAACTCAGAGAGAATTGGAGTCTAATTCCAGCTCCCTATTGATCTGGTGGGTGAGAGAAGTTAAAATATCCAAGTTTCAGCATCTTCATTTTTAGACTAGAGATAACATTACCAATCTCCAATATTATTATGGTGATAAAATCAGATATGTGTGTTATACACCTAACATAGAGCATGGCATACATTAGGCATCTAATTAATGTAAATTCTATCTCCTGTAGAGCAGCTCACTAGGAAAGATAGAATCTTTGCATGGTTATTGCTCACAATGTGTAAGGGACTGATTTAAGATGTGTAGGAACAGACTTTACAATTTCTTCATTGATGCTAAATCTTTGAACTTTGAGAATGGATTTGATTTTTGTAAAAAGCCAAAAATCATTCAAAGACAAGGCAAGTAGCTAAATGGAGTGACTTACCAATGGGGATACAAATAAATAAACACAAAAGAATGTGACTATAAAATCACGTCATACAAAGTCAAGAGTTGCATAAGCAAGCCATTCTATCAATTCCCATTTTTGAAATCAAAAGTGTTTTGAGGATTGCTATACAATAGGAATAAGCTTTCTTCCCTCTTGAAGGAATTGCTTGGCAGGAAATACATTCACATAGACATATAACTTCTGGTCTACCAAAAAAAAGAAAGAAAGAAAGAAAAGAAAAAGTCTAATTTCATTACTATCTGATCACATCTTTTATAATCCCTTGTTACAGTTTGTGGTGTCCTTTTCTATACACTCATTTGTAACCGGATGAAACAGAGGCCGAGATGTTTTAAGTACCTGGCCCAAGGTCTAACTATCGGTAACTCACAGAGCTGAATTTTGAACCCAAATCATGCTCTTCCCATCATATTACCCCCCTTTGTGTGTGTACCCCAGTTTAAAAACATCTTGCTTTCAGAACAGAGTTAATATAGTTAATCAATGGATAATACAAGGGGAAATAGTTTGATAAGTCAGTGATGCTACAAATTATTACTATTATTCTTCTTACTAATTTTTATTCCCAGTGTCCGCAGCTGGAGATAAATGTAATCTGCAGGCATTCTAGAAGCGTGACTTCACTGTCCGATGGCTGAGTCCTGGCAGTTGGGCAGATGTACTCAGTGATTTCAGAGAGATTCCCAGTCATTATCCCAGGAGCTCCAAATGCAACAGGAACTGTTTTTCTCCACCTTTCTCAAGCAAATTCAAGTTCAGAGTGCTGGGATAATCCAGCTGCATCCCATTAGACTCCTTCAGACAGGCTGGGAGAGGAGCTGCAGAAAACACTGGCATGCACCTTCTCCTCCCCAGGGGCGCTTCAGCCTCTCACCGGGGCACACTTAGCAGGGCGTGGAGAAAGCTCAGGCCCGGGAACGCAGGGATTCCTACAATGGGGGCATTGTTCTCTGGAGCCGGCTGTTTATTGCCCTTTGAGAGCGCCCATATTGTGAGTCAAGGGGAAGCCGGCCAGAGCTCCAAATCAGCTCTGCTCTGCCTTTCCTGACCCAGATTCACAAATGTCTGGCTTGAAAAACCATACACCTTTGAGGTCAAAGCAGGCCTGTCCCTCTCTCTACCTATACTTATTACAAACCATCTAGGCAGATTTTGATGAAATATGGAAGTCTAACAAAAATGAGATTATAAAGCAAGCCCCTGGACCTACATGAGGAGACATGGCCTAGGTGAGTGTAGAGACCACAGAGCCCCTGGCTCTCCCAGCTTTCTTTAGACCTCAGCCAAAGAAATGAATCTTCATCTGAATTGGAATGAGAGGGTCCTTTCTTCCTGCCTTGCCAAAGCCCGTAGGTCTCACCAGTACACCCTATTGAGTTCATTGTTTGGCAGTTTTTGCTTATCTCAGCTCAGGGAGAAGGCATGCATGGACAGGCAGTCAAATCATTATCAAGCCTCAATTTAAAGGGATAATCATATTTCATTTCACTAGTCAATGGTGCTATTACGTCATGACAGTGGAATGAGTTACCATTGAATTAGATTGTTAACACTTCCAGATAGCCAAATATAAAAACCTTTAGCTCCTCAAAACCAACATGAAGATAATGCTTTTTTTTTTTTTTTTTGGCTAGAGTCCAATATTCAGGTAGCTTCTTTACTCCCTAGTTAATGTTAAAGACAGTGAGCAGAAACTAGCAAATTTAGCATATTGGGAAAAGTTTTGATGTTTAATCTTAAAAAAAATGAATTAGGTATTATTATCCCTACTATTTAGAAGAGAAAATTGCTATTCGGAAGAAGTGTGTACTTCGTAATTATCAGAGTAGTGAACAATAAAGCTGAAACTTAAATTTGGGGTTTCTAGCATTTGGTGTATTACTTTTTATATCCCTTGACAAACCAACAAATATCCTTTGGTACGTTCAGGCTAACACATGAAGCAGGGCAGTCCAGGAAATGTCTCAGGCTATAGATGTGTCTATCTATTTAGGAAGTGGGAAAAAATGCACAACAGTTGATGGGGAATAGGAGTGATCTGGACAGACCTTTGTCCCATTCCTTATTCCCCAGTCATGGCTTAGGTCACCCTAGTCAAAATAGGTAACAAAACCCTGGTGAAGATTTAATGGGGATTAAATATGAAAAGGTCTGAACTTGAGGTCAGATAGAGCTGTTAGAGGGCCTCCAAGATTGGAGAGGTCCCCATTCTTCCTTTTATGAACTTTAACATGGGATGTGTGAAGGTGAGACTCAATCGGGGACATTTGTCTCTTGCAGCCATGCACAGAAAAACTGAATTACAAATGCTCATGCCTTCTCAGTAAGTGGCTCCCTCTTCTACCTTAAGGGCTCAGGAGATACTTGCTGAGCTGGCTTCCCTGTACTCATCCAGAGCCACACTTCCCCAAGCAAAGCAGGACAGCTTTGGCCGCAGAACATAGGAGGGCTACCAGAGCCTTGGGGAGGGCCCCCATTGGTGGCCTGGCCTCAGCCATGTTTGGCGATATCCAGGCCATGATGTAAGATTAAGTTGTTTGCTTAACTTTTTGGTGAGAACAGTGTGTGGGGCTCTACTTGCATCTTTTTCCAGTTCCTGACATTTGTGTTATTGATATGTTTCTTCCTCCCTTCAGAGCTACCTACATGCAATGGGATGCTTTCACAGAGTCATTGCACTCCCTCCCCACTGCTTACTCCTTGACTGTCCCACATCCCGGATGTCCCCCTCCTCTCCCCCCTCCCCTCCCCACATACTCAGGTCTCCAGGATGGGACAGGCCCTCACTGATGTTCCTTAGTAAACTGACATGTCCCACATCACAGCAAACTCTGGTAAGGCTGAGCCCCAGGGTGGCAAGAAACCTGGGGTGGGGAATGCCGTGTCCTGGAGCTGTCATCTGGTGGAGGGCAGGGTCAGAGCAGCAGTGAGCATGCTCATCTTTCCAGAGCTCGCAGCGACCTGGTTGCTGCCCTTCTCCTGGCTCGAACCTTCATTTCTTGCCTGGAGTAAAGATCAGAGCTCATAAATATTAACATAGAGCATTCTCCAACGTTCTGCTTACCAAGCTCCTGGCTCCTTCACATGGCCAATGGCTACAGACTCTACCCCGATGTTTCATGGACATCTCAATCTCAGCAGGTCTAAATGTGGAGTTATCAGCACCCTTGTCAAAGCTGCTTCGAACCCTGCATTCTCTACAGACTAATGAGTGGGTGCATCATCTGCCAAGCCTCCAGAGCCAAAAGCTCCCCTTCTCTCACCCCTCATCCGGTTAATCACTCACTTCCTCTGTCTCCCCTTACGTGTGTCTGCCTACAGCCTCTTCTGCTACTCGACCCCAATGTCACCGTGCCCGTTCCTCCTCTCACTACTTCTCACCTGCACGATTATTGTATATCCACTCACTATGGAAGCTGTAAAATCATGGTAATTTCCGGGCCCTATTTTTGATCAATTAGAATTATTGAGGGAGAGACAGAATCTGGGGACCAGTGTTCTCGAAACAGCTTGCTGGGTCATTGTAATGCATAGCTGGGGCTGGAAAACACAGATCAGTAATGCAGAGCTGGCCTGGTCACCCACCTGGGTACAGAATAGCTCTCTTGCACTCCTACCTGACCTTGAAGCAGACTCTACCGTGAGCCCTCACCCTGAGCCATTCTATCATTGCCTGGCTCCTGCCTTTGATCAGCCTCTGCCTTCTCCCCCGATTGCCAGCAAAACTATGCTTTTTCATACCAAAGGCTAGTGGTGCTATAGGCCAAGGCTACTGGAGCAAAAGAAAACAAATCACACTACTTTTAATTTGTATTTCTATCTGGGCATCTCCCAGCAGGATGATATTTTGGAAAACCCTATTCTGGGAGGCAGGGGATCTCGCTTCTGCCCTAGATGTGTCAGCAGTGTTCTGTGATCTTGAGTAAGTTATTGTGTCTCATGCTCTTGACCCCCATCTCTCATCTATAAAGTGAAAGAACCAGATTAGATGTTCTCTTCCATGTGAGTTACAAAATCTCACGATGATCTCCATCATTATGTGTTTCCCTCAGAGCTATTTGTGTTCCCAGAACTTATTTCTTACCTTGAAACATTTATTTTGTTCTGTAACTGAGCTTCATCCAGCTCAGATGTTATTGTAACTAGTCATTTTTGTCTGTTTTCTCTGTGATTGAGCCTGGCACAAATCAGTTTAGTTTTGAGGATTAAAGTGGATGGATTAAATGGATTAAAGACTTCTTGGTGAGAGAGAAAGAGGAGAGAGAATGAGAGAATGAGGGAAAGCATGATCCCAAAACTCCCAGGAGATACCAATACAACAAGGACAAAGAGACACTTGAGATTCACAGTCCCCCACACCCTTCAAAAAGTACAACCATCAAAATTATCCCCAGTCCTAAAAATAAAGAAATTAGCTATTCTGGGCTTTTCTACTCATGGAGTACATGTTGGGATGCTGGCTAGATCCTTAAGCCTTTCCATTCTGCCTGCCTGCCAAACCCAACCCAAGACACTCAGCTTCCAGATTGAGCAACCAGGTCTTTTCAAATGGAGTCCTGAGGCATCAGCAAGCTTTTTACAAAATAGTATTTCAATGAGGACTTAAGTGTCATTGAATTACAAACAGATGGTTCATGTTGCCTCTTAAAAATACAAGAAAAAAATATATATATATATGCTTGAAATCAGGAAGGAATTGACACAAGCTTATGCAGGATTTCCCAATCTTTTAATGGTTACAGTGCCAGTGTGTTGCATTTAGTGGACTCCAAAGACCTTGAAATATGCTCTCAGCACTCAGTTTTCTTACCTGCAGAGATGAGATAAACCTCCAGGATCTTAACAGATCAGTCTTCTCAACCTTGGCTATACATTGGAATTACTTGCAAAGTATTGACTAGCAAACTGAGGCTTTGGCTGGGAATTCTGATGTGATTGGTCTGAGTGGGTCCTGGGCACTAGGTTTTGTTTAAAGCTCTCTAGGTGATTCTAATGGTCAGCAAAGGTGGAATATGTCTGTGATGTAGGACTCCAAGGAGCCCGGGCTTTTCAGCAAAGAGCATTTTTCTTCATATTCTTTCAATGAATCAGAAGGGAAAAAAAGGATATGTTCTGTGTCCATGAGGGCTAGAATTATAGGGAAAAAGTAATGATGTTTCAAGGCATCCAGAGATAGAAAGATTGCCTGGGAAGGTAGTTGAGTTTCATCACTTAAACCAAACATAGACACAGAGAAGTTGTAAATGGGATTCTAGCATCAACTGGTAAACAAGTGTTATGGATTGAATTGTTACCCACCCCCTCAATTCATGAATTGAAATCCTAACCACCATCACCCCAGAATGTGATTTTATTTGAAGATAGGTTTTTGACTGATATAATTAGGTAAGATGGGGTCATTTGGGTGAGGTCTAATCCAGTATGCTTGGTGTCTTTATGAGAAAGGGGAAATTTGGAAAAAGAGGCATGCACATAGGGAGAACACAATGTAAAGATGAAGACAGAGATTGGGGTGATGCCTCTACAAGCCAAAGATTGCCAGTGAATCACCAGAAACCAGGAGGAAGGCATTCCCGTAGTCAGGGTTCTGCAGGGTTCTGCAGAGAAACAGAACCGATAGGATATCTATATATTCTATATGTAAATACACTATATATCTTATATATATATATATCCTATATATAATATGTGAACATATATATATATGGGATACACATGCATATACACATGTACATACATAAATAGGCATATATATATACATATATATGTATATATAAAAGGAGATTTATTATGCGCAATCAGATCATGATACTTTAGAGTCTGAGAAGTCTCAAAATCTGTCCCCTGAAAAGCTGGATACTCAGGAAAAGCCAGTAGTATAATTCAGTCTGAGTCTGAAGGTCTGAGACTCAAGGGAACCAAGGATGTAAATCCCAGTCTGAGGGCAAGAAAAAAGTGAAATGAGGTGTCCCAGCTCAACAGTGAGGCAAAACAAAAAAGAGGAGAATGATTTCCTCCTTGTTCCACCTTTTGTTCTACTCAGACCCACCCACACCAGGGAGGGCAACGTGCTTTACTGAGACCACTAGATTCAGAATGCTAATCCCATCCTAAACACCCTCACATACACACCCAGAAATGATGTTTAATCTGAACACCTCATGGTCCAGTCAAGTTGACATAAAATTAACCATCACATGCATGGAACAGATTCTTCCTCTTTGCCCTCAGGAGAAACCAGCCCTGCTGACACTTTGATCTTGACCTTCCAGCCTCCAGAAGTATGAGACAATACATTTCTGTTGTTTAAGTCCCCCCAGTTGGTGGTGCTTTGCTAGAGCAACCCTACCAACTTTTACAATACGTTTGATAGTGTGTAAGACTCCTTTCGATCAGAGACTCTCAGAGAGGACAATTAAAATGGGAAACAAATCAGCATTAACTGAGTCCCTATGGTGAGTGCTCTATGAGGTGCTTTGTATACTCAATCACATCTTAATACTTGTAACAGGTTTTAATGACTGGTGTGATCATCTCCAATTCCAGAAGAGAAAACTTAAGTGAAGGTCACTTAGGTAAAGAAATCTTCATAAACATACAAATAAAGAAACAAAACAAAAAAAGGGGCGGGGAGAAGGATAATTTTGGATCTGTGGAAGTGAGACCTAAAATTTTACATATCTGAAACCCCTTACCCTCACTCCCACTTGGGTCTGTACTACACACATCTATTGCATTCTTTTCCTTGTAGGAAAAGACAACATAAACATTTGTGAGTCGATAATGTGAGCATCTGGTTGAGGGAAAATTACCTCCACTTGGGATGGGAGAGGGTCTGGCTATGGGGGTGTTAGTCTGCTCCGGCCACCATGACAGAATACCACAGAATACCACAGAGGCTGAAACATAGAGAATTCTTTCCTCACACATCTGGAGGCTAGAAATCTAAGATCAACATGTCAGCGGGATGGGGTTCTCCTGAGGCCTCTCTTCCAGGCTTGTAGATGGCTTCCTTCCTGTCTTCATGTGGTCTTTCTTCTGTATGTGTCTGCATGTCCTAATCTCCTATTCTTATAGGGACTGCTGCCATGTTGGATTAGGGCCCACTCAATACTCTAATTTTATCTGAATTCCCTCTTTAAAGGCCCTGTCTCCAAATATACTCCCATTCTGGGTTAGGGCCCAGCAAGTTGGGGAACAAGATCCAACCCATAACCAAGGAGCTAGGGAAGCCTCCAGGGAGGGAAGCATTTGCCCTGCTGCTTACAGGGCAAGAGGACTTTGGCAATGCCTGTGACATCAGAGGGAGTTTATTGCCTGAATGATTCAGGCTTCTGTCTACCATGGACAGAGGGTTGTTTCGTTTGTTTTCTCCCTAGTCTGGTAGAAATTTATCTAAAGAGTGAAGCAGAAAGATCGTTGAAATTTACAGACACTGGATGCGATTTCATTTCTGTGGTTGTTCTCATTGCCGGGTGTGGGGCTGGGTCTGCCCTTGTTTCAAAGCTCCTCCCCTTGACTGCCGGACCATCCAGGGGCACAGATGCCCACAATACCATTTCCATCTCAGACAAGGCCCTGAGGTAATGCAGTTTAAGCCAACAGTGAAGGTAGAGCTGGTGGTTTCCATCTATAAATGAGAATGAGAATATGAGAAGAGTAATAATAATGTTTATATCCCATGATGGATGAGAATGTTTGCTTCATCTGAAAAGACTGGTGCCAGTGGGGACTCAATAAGACTTAGCCTCCTGCCTTTCCCCTCCAAGCCAGGTAGCTGGGCATAAAATGGTGACAAAACTCTAGCCCAGGGAACAGTAGTGGCCGAAGTCTTCCAGAGGACTTAAGCAGGCGAAGCCTACCATTGGCAGGGTTTAGTATAGCTATATATATATATATATATATAGCTATACTATATATATATATATATATATATATATATATATATATATATATATAT
>NC_058412.1:9323672-9325342 GCF_002201575.2 Neomonachus schauinslandi | reverse complement strand
ATATATATATATATATATATATATATATATATATATATATATATATAATAAAATAGAGTCATGCAATGAGTTACAGGGCAGCCTGGGGAGGGAGACCTGCCTTGTGCCAGCCACAGGCACTGTTATCTTTGGATTCTGAACAAATTTTATTTAACTTTTTTTCCAGAAGAATGAAGAGTCAGTAAATCAAAGCAACACAGCTCTGAAGACCCTTCCACCCACTCTTGGGAACCGTAAACCAAGCCTACTAACCACAGCCGAGTGGATGGCTAGTCTATACCTCCTGCCCAGGCCCCGGTGCCTCTGCCTTGGGAGGAGGCAGGGACTGTTGTTTGGCTGTCGCTTGCTTGTACAGACGCAGCCAAGCATGTGGTCAGGACAGTCCGCAAGGCCAGTGGAGGCGCCACGCCTTGAGCAGCAGCGTTTGTGCTGCTTGGTCTGTTACACAAGACTTCCTTTCCTTTCCTTTGGCCTCTTTTGCTGTCTGGTGCAGTGGTGGGTAAAGAGAGAGCTGTCATCTGGCAAATGACCAAAAGGAGAATTACAAATCACCGAGCAAATGTAACTATTTGCTTTGCATGGGACAGTGGTTGGGAAGTCTTCCTTAACTTAGAATCTTGGGAAATTGGGGATAGAGAGGATCTGTCACTACTTTATGGTATAGCTGAAGAGCGGGGCTCAGAGAAGGGAGCTCCATCTACATAATGCACATGGAGAACTTCAAACTGTATTAGACTGAGAATTGTCCAAAGCTCTTGGGTCCAGTTCAGTGATCCTTCCAGCTCCTCTAAGTCCTTTGTTTACCTCTCCTGGTCCCTCTGCCAGCGATGCCTTTCCCCTGGGACTGTGATGTGCCCTAATACCTCAGTTCAGTCTTTATCCCCTCCAGAAGACTTCCCTGATCCACACACCTGCTGTGGTTGAGTGATGAAACCATCATCCTCTGCGCTGTCAAGTACTAGTCTCGCTGTCCTATAATTGTGGTACCCTGTATTCTTTTTAACTTTCTGGAAGGCAGCTCTTTGAGGTTAGGGGCCCAATGCAGCAGAGTGTGGCACAGGGCAGATGCTTGGTCATGTGTGTTGAACTACAAGACATAATCCTGGGAGTCCAGGATTAACTGGCTCACCTGCTGGAGAGTCCCTTTGGAGCTTTGGGAATGTTGTGGCCCACTAGGATTTATGAAGTTATCTTCCATCAAAAGAGAAATAAATCCTTCTTTAAATCCAAAGATAAACTAATTCAAGGGCTCAGGAATGGGCTTCACCTTAGAATCAGGTGACCATTTTCTAAGGAATGTTGGTTCCCTCAGTAGGGTTGGTGGATACACAGCAACAGCATAGCATTTCCCAAGCAGGCTCCTTTAGAAGCCTTCAAAAGTTCCCTCAGATCTCCTGCAATTTTTGTTGTGGTTGTTGTTTTTAAGACATCGACATCCCTCTTGTAAATAGAAATACTCTCTGAGTTGAGAAATCCAAGGAGTTAGTGCCCTGGGTTGAATTAGTATTGCCATTAGCAGGATGTAAGAGGCTGAGGGAAGGTACACTGAGTGGTAAGTAGGAGATGCCACTGACTTGAGAGAGATAGAGGAGAAAAGTGACACCATGTAATTCATTTTTTATTTTTTATTTTATTTTATTTTATTTTATTTTATTTTATTTTATTTTATT
>NC_058412.1:9187843-9323662 GCF_002201575.2 Neomonachus schauinslandi | reverse complement strand
TATTTTATTTTATTTTATTTTATTTTATTTTATTTTATTTTATTTTAATTTGTCCTTTAAATCATGCCTGGGCAAATCAGTTCCATGGAAGATAAGAGAATTTTCTAAATCAGTGATTTTCAAACTTCCCTGACAGATTGATTTGTATATTTTTTAAAAATACTAATGCCTCTACATCTGAAACTAATGATATACTATATGTTGGCTAATTGAATTTAAAGAAAAAAAAATACTAATGCCTAATTAGTATTGCCTAATACACCCCAGGCCATGAAACAAGACACTTTGGGGTGAAATGCAGGCATTGGTGTTTGTTAAAACTTCTCTTAAGTCAGGCCAAGAGGAGCACCACTGATGGACACTTCAATTTAGTGCTGATGTGGGACACACCTACCTTTTGTAGGAGTTGAGGATCATTTACATTTCACTGTAGTCAGAATACTTCCCATAAGATAGGTCTCTCTTATATTTTTAAGGGCACAATACAGTATTGTTTACTGTAAACACAATATTGTACAGCAGATCTCTGCTTTTCTTCATCTTGCACAATGGAAACTTTATGCTCATTGAACAACAGCTCCCCATTACCCCCACCCCAGCTGCTGGCAACCACTATTTTAGTCTCTATTTCAACATGTTTGACTGTATTAGATACCTCATATAGTGGAATCCTGCAGTATTTGTCCTCTTGGTACTGATTCTTTAATTTAGGATTATGTCCTCCAGCTTGATCCGTGTTGTGACATGTGGCAGAATTTCCTTCCTTTTAAAGGATGAGGAATATTCTACTGTATGTATAAACCACATTTCCTTTATCCATTCATTCACTAAGTTGTTCCCATCTCTTGGCCATTGTGAATAGGTTGCAGAGAACATGAGGGTACAGATATTTTTTGAGGCTCTGATTTCAATTCTTTAGGATATATACCCAGAAGTGGAATTGCTGGGTCATATGGTAGCTCCATTTTTAATTTTTTTTTGAGGAACCTCTGTACTATTTTCTATTGAGGTTGTACCATTTTATATTCTCACCAACATTTCTCCATATTCTTGCCACCACTTGTTCTTACTTTTATTCTTTTAATAATAGCTATCCTAACAGGTGTGACCCTCATTGTGGTTTTGATGTGCATTTCTCTGGTGATTAGCGATATTGGGCATTTTTCATATACATTTCCATAGCCTTTTGTGTGTCTTATGAAATTGGACACTTATCTTACACCACCCACAAAAATTGACTCAAAATGGATTAAATATTTAAACATAAAACCTGAAAATGCTCCTAGAAGAAAATGGGAGAACAGCTTCATGACATTGGTCTAGGTAATGACACCAAAATGAAAAAGAGACGAGTGGGAGTACATTAAACTAAAATCCTCTGCACAGTAAAGAAGAACAATCAACTGAGTGAACAAGCAACCTATGGAATGGGAGACCATATTTGCAAATCATACATTGAATAAGGAGTTAAAATCCAAAATATATAAAGAACTTCTACAACTCAGTAGCAATAATAATAATAATAATAATAATAATAATAATAAGTCAATTTGAAAATGAACAAAAGACTGAGTAGACATTTCTCCAAAATGAATCATTGAAACTTATTTTCCCAAAACTTTGAATTGGCCTCTGGGTCTGTTAACCCATTGTGAGTACCTTGTTGAGGGGAGTTGGGGTGACTGAGCCTTTGGAATCTGCCCACCTCTCCATGTCAACATCCTTTCTAGAAAGAAGTGCTGCAGACTCTCCTGGACACCCATGTTCCCCTTGCTCATACTGGTTTGCCATGAAAAGAGTGGACCCATCCATGAGTGTACCAAGCCCATGCCATCCACGTCTGTCTTTGAGCAAAAGAACTGAGAATGGGGAGCTTGGAATGGTTACAGCCTCCCCTCAGTTTAAATCCTCTTAAGTGTAGCATAATTGAGGCCACCAAGAGTAGGGACACTTCACTCAACTTTGGAGAGAGCATATGAGTGAGTCAAGAGAGCAGAGACTTTAGAACCAAATGTACCTGGCTTCAAGTCTCAGCACCAACATTTCCTGGTCATGTATCTTGTTGATACCATCCAGAAATCTGAGCTTCAATTTCCTTTTCTATAAGCTGGGGACAATAGCACCTGTCTCAAATGGTGGTGGGGAGAATTTCAATGAAATAACATTTGTCATTTAGTAAGCCCTCCGCAAAGTTACGTTCCTTCCCTCACCCTTTTTCCTTGGCCTCAGTGCCCACCATAGTTCAGGCATGTTGTGGATGGTGAGAAAATGGGCTGCTTCAAGAACTGATAAAATACATGAATTGATTCCAAGTGTGCCATGATCTACAAAGCATGAACTTCTTAGCTTTCCTTGTTGAATAATAAATGGATTTTAAAAGTCATATACTAGGGAGTTTAAATTAATCATTTATTGGGAGTGTTCCTATAAAATGGAGAATCATGTTAAAGTGAATACACAGCATGAAAACCAATTGTCCTGATAACCAGACCCAGTCTTCGTTTACTGGACAGATATGAAAAAAGAGCCTGCCTATCAATCCAGCATTTGTTAGACTCAGTCCTGTCAGGAAATGCCCATCCACAGAGTGGGCCCTGCCATTTCCTCCCCTGAGGCCTTTCACTGTAGACTGCAAGTCTGGGGGTTAGTTAGAACAACTCCCTTTTATTAGACACCCCCCAGCGCCAGGCACTGCACACCTCCTCGCCCATCTAATACTAATCCCCACCCCCACCTCCACTCACCCTCTTCCACCAATGAAGAAACTGAGACGCAGAGGCTAAGTGATGCCTACAGCCACTGACTGTCAGGAAAGTCCTTAAACTCTTGTGTACCGGACGCCATCTTGTCTTCCTTTAAGAGAAGACAGAATCTTCTAGATAGAGGAGGCGGTGAATTGTGGTCTTCCTCTCAGGCCAGACCTGGATCTACAGGCTGCACGGATTCAAAGCTCCACATCATGAGGAAAGACAGACAAATCCTTAGAGATGAGATTTGAAGGGGTCAGGAGAAGATGTGGAAGAGCCAGAGATACACGCAGATAAATAACAGAATATAGAGTAACTATTGAATTTTCACACAATGATTTCAGGCAGCATTTTTTGACAGATGGTTCATGACAGCAACGAAGACCCTTAGGAGCTTGCTCCGAATCTCTCTACAGGGAGAGAAAGCTTCCCAGCTTACAAGTCCAGAGGTACAATTGTCTACCACCTGCACCCTCACATTTTTTTTTATTTTTTTAAAGATTTTATTTATTTATTTGACAGACAGACACAGCGAGAGAAGGAACACAAACAGGGGGAGTGGGAGAGGGAGAAGCAGGCTTCCCACAGAGCAGGGAGCCCGATGCGGGGCTTGATTCCAGGACCCTGAAATCATGACCTGAGCCGAAGGCAGCCACTTAACGACTGAGCCACCCAGGCGCCCCTGCACCCTCACATTTTAAAATGTTACCACTAAGACCTACAACAGACATTAAAAATGATAATTTCTGTGAAGTTTAAATGATGTGGGAAATTCCAGATACTACACCTCCTATCACTTGTGTATTATTTGTCTTTAGGTCCTGGCCATAGTGACCTTGTTTTTGCTTCTGTACCCACTGTGCGCTATGCTCTTTCCTGTTCCTACACATAGGCTGCTCCCCTCCAGGCCCATCCACCCTATATCCTAATAACTTCTATTTTGCCTCTAGTTTCTTTTCATGCATTCTTCCTTCTAATACCCTAGATTTGATTAGGTTCACTTTCATAATTGCTTTGTCTGCATCTACCTGCCTTGCTTGGTTTCATCCCTTGTATTGCTCATCTTTATTCTCCCAGGACCTAGAATATGCCTGAAAGCATCGAATGAGTGAATGAGTGTTAAGTTTCAAGAGTAGGATGTGAATTATATGTGTATGCATACATTCTATCATCTTCTTTCAACAATATGTTTTATAGACCCCCAAACATAGAAAACACAGGATATAAGATATTTACCATTAGGGTTTAGGACTAGAGGTATATTTTTGCTTATTTTTTATTTGTATTATTCTATATCTTCCATAGTAATAAAATATAATTTTTTATAATCAGGTCATATAATCAAATAGTAAAAATCAAAATGATTGCCCTAAGACTTGGTGAAGGATATAAAACAATGTATATATCATTTTCTTATCAATGCTTTTTTTTTTAGATTTTATTTATTTATTTGACAGAGACGCAGCGAGAGAGGGAACACAAGCAGGAGGAGTGGGAGAGGGAGAAGCAGGCTTCCCGTGGAGCAGGGAGCCCGATACGGGACTCGATCCCAGGACCCTGGGATCATGACCTGAGCCAAAGGCAGACACTTAACGACTGAGCCACCCAGGCACCCCTCTTATCAATGCTTTTTTGTATAAAATGTGCATTTTTGTTTGCTGAAAAATAATAATGTCATTTACATATTCATTGCTGTGTTTCACAGCTTTGACGTGGTTTTATATCTACCTCTGTATCTTCAATAACCGTTGACATTACTAGCAGAGAGTTTGCTTTTCACTTTACAGACAAGGATGCAGAGGCTCACAGTGTAAAGAGAGTTGGAGCCTGGGCATCTCAGGCTGAGTGCTCACTTGGGAAGGGCATTTGATTTCTCTTGGCTTCAGTTTCTTCATTAGTAAATTTGAGAGAGAAGTACTGACCTCACAGAACCAAAGCACCATGCTAGAATCCCTGCTTGCACATAGAAGATGCTCAGAAGCATGCCTGACTCACATGGGGATGGTGACCAGTGCAGACCAGGAGCTGGTTTGGACTATCTCGCTTACTCCTTTCCCATACATGATGCTGTTATTTGTAAATCAGTCACCACCTCTCCCACCACCACCGGCTTAGGGAGCAATGTACGGGATCCTACTTGTGGGGATAAAGGATTGGGATGTATCTAGCAGAGAATTTGCTCACGGTGGCCTCTGGCTCCTCAGGAGGGCAGTGGTTCTGCCGGCTGTGGGTTGAGCGCTGTGCACATCAATGGATGTGCCATCTCCTCCTTCCATTGGACTCCTGAGGCATCATTGCTTGTGTCTTCTTTGCATCACCGTGCAGGTGTCAAAGCAGAGTCTGGAAAGCCTTGAGCCTATGAAATTAACAGCTGAAGGGCAATGAAGGTCATGGGAACAGCTGATACGACCGTATAGTTATCATCATACAATCAAGCGACAAGGATAACGTTTCTTCTGCAGATGCCTTTGCTGGAGCAGTGGCCACGCTGGATTACGCACTGTCTACCATCTGTCTGCCCCTGGGAGTTCCTCAACCAGGCCACAGATTTAGTTGAATAACCTTTACAAAATGTCTCTTTTATAGAAGACTCTCTGCCATGCTGGGGAGATAGAAAGAAGAAGCAAATACCCATCTTCGCAGATCTGTGCATTCCCGGCCTTGAGCAGTGTGCGTGGTCCCCAGCAGGGCCTCACTGGATGACGTGAGGTGTGAATGGACCCAGACTGATGACTCCCCTGCATTTAGAGACCCATGTATCATCAGTTTTAAATGCATATTTTAAAGAATCTGGGGAAGATGCCCAGTCCTGAAGGCCTTTAACAATTACATTTGAGCTCTTTGAGGGGCCCCTGGGGGGCTCAGTCGGTTAAGCTTCTGCCTTCAGCTCAGGCCATGATGCCGGGGTCCTGGGATTGAGTCCTGAGTTGGGCTCCCCACTCAGCAGGTAGTCTGCTTCTCCCTCTACCCCTCCCCTGCTTGTGCACGCGTGCTCTCTCTCTCCCTCTCTCTCAAATAAATAAATAAAATCTTAAAGAAAAACAACAACAACAATCACTTTTGAGCTCTTTGAAATGTCTCTTGAGGGGGGCTTCACGGGCCTGTGCCCTGTGTCATCACATAAGATCTTGTCCTTAGAATGGCCCCAGGCGTGGTTACGACCTTTTGTCACCCTCTTGAAATTCTTAACAATTTTTGAAAAGGGCTATACATAGACACTGGGCCTTGCAAAGTATGTAGTTGGTCCTGTGTCTCTTTCTTCTTCAAAAGAGAGTCATGATACTGGAGGGTTTTTTCAGTATTAAATTATTTAGACAAAACATGTTGATGAGCTAAGTGTGACTGAATCAGAAACACGTGTGGAAAAAAAAATGGAGATGAAAGAGGGATCTGTGTAAATATGTTTGAAGTTCAGTTGACCGGCAAATACTTGAAAAAACTCAACACCTTTGCTCCAGAGAAGTTTCTCTGTTCCTCCCGCACGTCTCCAGTCTCAGATTCTGAATGCCTGACCCAAGTTATTTTCATCTATGGAGCAAGTGGGCTTCTTCATCCTCGCTGGATGTGTTTGCTTCAAAATAAACCAGGGCCTTGAACACTGTAGCTCTGTAACTATATGAGCCCAGGGAGCGTTATTAACCAGGGCAGGTATTCTGCTCAGAGCCTGAGGGAATGACAAGCCTGGCGGGCCCCTCAGTGCAGAGGAAGTTTCTGGGAGTCAGAGATCTGACTTTCTGGGTACATAGAAGAATAGAAATGTGCCGTGGTTCTCTTGTTGGGCACCATTTTGTTTCAAGAACTTGAAAACAACCACCAGTGAGCTGCCTGGGGTCTAAGGTCCAGTTCTCGGACTAGTCAGGCTATAAGAGCTAACAAGAGGACTGACAGCTAAAGGGAAGCTGGTGTGTGTCCAGAGAGGGACTCACCCAACTGGGGAGATTGGGATGAAAATTCCAAATTTTTAAATCATCTCTACCATGAAATTCTGGCACGATGTTTGGCCTCAGATTTTAATCTCTTCTCTTTCTTGGGTCTCTGTGTAGCCCTGCCATTCGGGCAATCTGCAAGTCACACTCCCGATGGTGAGGGGATATATCCCTTAAGGAAAAGGAGGAAGAAATTCATATTTGTTGGGAACGTAACTTATGCTGAAGTATTTTACTTTTATGTCAGCATTTATATCTTTGAGAAGCCCCCATGAGAAAAGCATCATTATTATGATTTTATAAATAAATGAATTGAGCTCTAGAGAAGTTACATCACACTGGGGGTAAACTCTGGAACAAGGGTCTGAATGGGATGTTAACTCACTCTGAAGACCTTGCTCTTTTTCCCCTTGCCACACACATCAGCCCTGCAGCCATAGAAAGCTCAGTTTTGGGGTGACCCTCCAGGAAGTGGTTGTCTTCAGGTGCTCTTTCCACTCTGGGTCTGAGAGCCAGGACCTTGGTCATCCAGAGGAAGCTGCTTCACCTCTGTGGGCATGTTACCGGTCGGCCAGTGCAAACAGTCATGCCTTCATGGCCCGCCTCCCTGGGCTGTGTGGAATTAGAGGGAACCCAGAGCAGGCAGAAGTGCTCAGGAAGGAGTAAATGGCATGCGATGGCAAGGTTATTGTTGGTGATGTAATCTGTTTTTGCAGAGAGCTGAATAGGTTTATTCTGGGGGTGATAATTGGGAAGGGCTGTCCCCATGCCGCCAGGCACCATAGGCAGCCAGGTTGAGCTCTTTAAAATGAGAATTTCACCAACAAGGCAGAATAAGATGTTCAACTTCTGTGCGGGCAGAAGGAGGTAACAGCGTTAATTAACTTGGAAAAGGAAAGATGGGCTCTGGTTCTTAATGCAGGGCCCTCTCTGAAGCTTGTTTTCTTCTCCAGCATCTCTGGAAAATGCAGAGAGCTATAGTTTTCATGGAGCGAACAGGTCCCAGCTCCCTCCCTCCCCTTCCTCAGCCAGCGGACTCCCAGCCTTGGGATCTGGGCTGCAGGAAGATCAGGTTCACATCCTAATCCCTGGGAAACTTTACCTCAGCTCACCGGGTTCATTGCAACCTGGAGGTGAAAGGAAATGAAGAGTTAGCTGAGCCAAGAGAGGCAATCACACCAACACAGACCAGGACCAAGTTAGGTCACTCTGGGCTTTCTGCACCACTGCCACCATTAACACCTGGAAAGTCTTTGATTCTCACATTAGCAAAACATGCCATAAAGCAAGCGCTTCCCCGCTTCCCACAGACCCTGGCTCCACTGTGAGGGGGAGGGGCGGTCACAAAGGCGCCATTCAACACTGGCAAGGCTTTCTGGTTAGGCCTCTGAGGGGAGACTTGAATGGAGTCTTCCGCTGGAATGTGCGGGCCATTCCGCATGCAGCGCTGGCTGGCGGGGCTGCTGGTGACAGGCTCTTGCAATGTCCGAGGCCCAGGGGGGCAGTGGTGATGGGGGGTCAGATCACTTTGTCTCCTAGAGAAGGAAGCGGACCCCTCAGGTGAGGATTTTAGTTTGCAACATGAATTTTTATATCCACCACGTGTGAGACACTATGCAAGATGTTGAGGATGCAAGGATCCCTAACTTCAGCTTGCTCTGGAGGCTGCCACTCACCAACGCGGTGCGAGGAATGTTCGCAGTATAGGGCTGAATACAAAATAGATAGGGATGTAACGAGAGCCCTATATTTCCAATTAGAAACCTCAAATTAGGGTTGCACACATGTGTGCGTACACACACACACACACACACACCATGACTACGAACAGCTAATTTGGTCAAATATTCTATAAAATATTTAAATTTCAAATCAGCTATACATTTAAACTTGCATCATTTATGAACTATGTTAAATCTTTCTGCTCTCATTTCATGTTGCAAGTTTATTCAAACTCTTCCTGTGGTTCCTTGGTGCCAGTATCCCCTCATCAGAAGCACATACATGTTCAGCAAACACATGGCATCTTCATTTCCATCTGTTGGACAGGCAGCTCTTCTCAAACCCTTATAAGATTTGGTCCCTGGAAACGATTTCAAGCCACAGTTTCCATTCACAATTCACGATCTGTCCAACATAAATCTCTTTCTTGCTTTTTTTAAGTTATTTATTTATTTATTAAAATTTTATTTATTTTAGAGAGAGGATGCACGTGGGCAAGTCGGGGGAGGAGCTGAGGGAGGGAGAGAAAGACCCTAAGATCATACCCCGAGCCAAAGTCAAGGGTCAGATGCAACTGACTGAGCCACACAGGCGCCCCTCTTGCTTTTTTTTAAGTGTTCTTTTAAAGCCTTGTTTGCGACAACATGCCAGGAATGTACTTCGGAGGTCAGAGCCTATCCCCAGTCTGGAGAAATTACACCTAAATTAAATTTCTTTGCCCCCTTTGTTAATAATTCCATTAGGTGACTTCTATGAAGGCTCCAATACCAACATTTATTGAGATTGCTTTGTGCTAATGCCTCTTCTCCAAATATCACTCTGATTTGGAAAAATAAAATATTGAGGGGAATCCCCTATGATTTACTTTGTGTGGAATTGGACATACTACGACTCCCTATTTTCAAAAGAATATTGTTTTGGAAGATATTTTGCCTTTTAATCTGGCCTTTGTGGTCAGTGAGCATAAATTGAAAGGTGAGGCGGAGGAAAGTGTGATTGATTTTCCCTGGGGGAGAGAGTAGATGAGTTAAGAAATCTACCAAGGAAGAGGTGGTGTCTGAGAGAGATTTGGAAGGGCCAGAGGTTGAGGTGCTAAGGACATTCAGTGGGGAGAATCACTCACACAAAGACAGCAGCATATGGCACGGTGTGGAAATGTTAAGAACCATGAAAAGTCTGAGACTTTATCCTCTTTGCAAGCTAACAAAGTAGCTGCCCCAGTTTCATGGATGCTGGCAGAAGAAATGTGACTCCCAGGTCAGAGACAAAGGGCTTTATTACTTAGGACACACAAGAAGCAGCACGAAGCTCACAGATGTGCTGGTTCCCCTCTCCCCCAGTTCTCTTGGGGAGAAAAGATGGGCACTGGGGGTATTGCATGCACAGTAGGTTTGCATCACAGATGCAGAACCCCAAGTTCAAGAAAAGAGCATGTTTTCTCTTGGGCCCCAAGCAAATTTTGCAACTTTGACCTTGGAGGGAGATACTATATTTATTTTACTCAATAGTAAGCAAAACTGTTCTCTGCTCCACAGGGTTATACTATCTTCAAGGCTGTCGAAAAGACAGATCAGAACAAAATTGTTAGGGCTTCGGCTTGCAACACATGCTGAAATGTGAGAACCCAATGGAGAATTATCTCCCAAAAGGAAAAACAGATATACTTGAAGTGATTTGCTTGAGGTCACAAAGCTGACCAGATCTGCTCACGTTCTGGAATGGTCACACGCATGCAATCTTGACGTCCATCACTTCTGTCACTCTTCTGTGAGATCAGTGGCTCCCCTAGACAGCATATAAGCCTATGGGAAGAGGGAAGAACCCATATGGTAGGCAGAATTCTAAGATGACCCCTAATGACCATTCTCTATATAACCTCCACCCCCTGAGTATGGAAGGACGTGTGTGTGTGTGTGTGTGAAGGGTGTCAATCCTGTAATTAGGTTACATTATATGGTAAAAGTGAAGAGAGTTTGAAGATGTAATCAAGGCCCCATTGTCTTTGAGGTAATGTAAAGAAGAATTATCCTGGGTGGACCTGATCTAACCAGGTGAGCCCTTTAAAACTGTCTAGAGGCAGCAACAAGCACTCTCCTTACTCTCCTATTGGTCTTGAAGAAGCAAATTGCCTTGTGGTGGAAGGAGCCATGTAGTAGGGAATGGTGGGTGGCCTTTAGGAGGTGGATGTCTCAGTCCCTCAACCATAGGAACTGAATTCTATCAACAGCCAATGAGCTTGGAAGAGGACTTCAAACCATCTATGCTTCTAGGAAAGCAGAATGCAGACATGCGCATTACTGAGCACTCAGCATTACTGAGTTAGTAGGAAACTAACTGGGCACTGTGAACATTAGAAAGTCACACTCTCAGGGCACCTGGGTGGCTGGCTAAGCATCAGACTCTTGATTGCGGCTCAGGTCATGGTCGAGCTCCACAACAAGCTCCATGCTCAGCGTGGAGTCTGGTCCCGATTCTCCCTCTCCCTCTACCCCTCTCCCCTGCAAATAAAGAAATCTTTATTTTTTTGTTTTTTTTTTTTTTTTTTAAAGATTTTTTATTTATTTATTTGACAGAGAGTTACATAGCGTGAGAGGGAACACAAGCAGGGGGAGTGGGAGAGGAAGAAGCAGGCTTCCCGCTGAGCAAGGAGCCCGATGTGGGGCTCGATCCCAGGACCCCGGGATCATGACCTGAGCCGAAGGCAGACGCTTAACGACTGAGCCACCCAGGCGCCCGCAAATAAAGAAATCTTAAAAAAGAAAATCATACACTCTGCCGTACCTGCCCTCATCCTCCTTTGACCATTGTGGGAGAAAGGAATGCTTCATGAAAAATCAGCTCCCAAATCACAGTTTACTCATTTATTTGTTGTTGATTCAGTAAACGTGAGCTGAACACTAAATATGTACCAGTCTATGTGCTAATCCTTCTGGAAAACTCCCGATTTTATTCTCAGTATAATTCTGCTTCTGTTTCTCCTCTCCACCAGTAGAACTAATTAGATGTCCCTACAAGCTTCCCTATAACCTACCGCAGCAGCTGTCCTACATGCTTGTTCCTATAATCATGTATGGAGCTTCAAGGCCACAGACCCATTCCCCTAACCAATTAAGTCAGGATATCTGGTGGTGGATCCTAAGCATCGGACTTCTTCTTTTTTCTCATTAGACTATTTTTTAAAACCTACTATGTGATGTTAGTGTACAGCTAGGGCTAAGAATCATTGATCTAAATTATAGCTGGTTGCTCAGTAAACCAGACTATTCCATAGCCTTCCTCTTTCGAGTAGAGAACAATTCCAGTTTCAATTGATCAGATTAAAAATCTTTCTCAGCTTTTCTTAGACTCTTCTTTGTCTTGAGCCCCATAGCTAATCCGTTCATGAAACCACTGTGCTCTAACTTCAAAATATATTCAAAATTTCACTTCCACCCCCACACCAACCCTGTCCAAGCTAACATCATCTCGCATGCAGGTTATTGAAATATGGATGTTATTTCCAACTGGTCTCTATGCCCACATGCTTTCATCCTGCAGACAATTCTCAGCAGGGTAGCTAGCCCCAACCCACCACCCACTGCTCAGTCTTTCCACTTCACTCAGAGGCATTTCAGTCTCCTAAAAGGTTCTACATGTGTTGGTTCCTGTTACTTCTCTGTTCCTCTCTCCTGCTACTATCCTCATCTCCTGATCCTCTCCAGGACTTACAGCTTCCTTACTACTCTCAGAAACTCTAGGGATGCTCATGCGGCAGAGCCTTTGCTATTCCAATACTCTGCTTAAAATCTTCCTCCCCAGATATTCACATCAATCACTCTCTCACCAATTATAGGTCATCACTCAAATTTCATCTCTCAAGGTTCTCTCTGGCTGTCAAATTTATTTTAATTTTTTAAAAGATTTATTTATTTATTTGAGAGAGAGAGTGAGCGTGAGTAGGGGGATGGGCAGAGGGAGAGGGAGAGAGAGACTCTCAAGCAGACTCCCTGCTGAGCTTAGAGCCCAATATGGGGCTCCATTTCATGACCCTGAGATCACAACTCAAGCTGAAACCAAGAGTCAGACACTCAACCGACTGCCCACCCAGACACCCCTGGCCATCAAACTTTAAATGGCAACTTCTGGCTATAAATGAAGTCTCTCTCTCTGCCTTCCCCAATTTATATTTCTCCACATTATTTAACCATCCCTTAATGTAGTGTATCTATTTGGTTACTTATTTTGTTACTTCTTTCCTTCATTAAACTACACATTATATGAGAGTGGGGTTTATTTGTTCAGTTTCTTATGATTGTTCACTGCTGCACCAGCTCTAGAAATATGCTTGACACATAATAGGTTCTCAATAAATATTTGTTGATTGGATTAATGTTATCTTGCCCCTCCAGATTCTCTTTAAATTCACCGAGTACCTAAATTGTAGCTTATTCTTATGAACCAAGTCACTGATTCTGTGAAGAATCCCCTTCTTATTTTTTGTTGTCCATAATTTCTACCACCTTGATACTATTGTGACCAAACTGGTCAAAAAGAAAAATGATTTTTGAGGTGAAATAGACTTCAGAGCTGTATTCTTTGGTCAAAAATTTAACTTCCCTAAGCTTACATGTTCTTGCATGTAAAATAAAAACAGTATACTTCAGAAAGTATGGAAATACATATGCAAAAGGTTATTCTTTGCAACATTGTTTGTAATTGGAAAATATTGGAATCAACCTACAATGTCCATATGTAGGACATGGGAGTATGGCTAAACACACTATGGCATCTCTGCATGATGGAGTACTATGCAGCATTAAAAATGTAAGACAGATATCTGTATGAACTGGTATATCAAGTGATTTCTGGAATATATTATTAAATGGAAAGAAAGCACAAAAATTACATATAATATGTTATCTATTGCATAAGAAAAAAGGGGAAATAAGAAAATACATATACATATATGTGTTCATTTTTGCCAAACACACACACAATAAATAAAAAATTAATGACATTGATTGCGTTTGGGGGGGGGAGGGGGCAGAGGGAGAGGGAGAGAGAGAGTCTTTTGCAGGCTCCACGCTCAGCATGGGGCTCAATCTCACAACCCTGAGATCATGACCTGAGCCGAAACCAAGTCAGATGCTTAACTGAGCCACCCAGGCGCCCCACCATTAATTGCCTTCTAAGGGGGAATGGGGAAAGAGTGGAAGGATGGGGAAGTGGGAATAGATAGAGAAAATAAGAGTAAAGGGATACTCTCTGAGTATACTTTTTGTACGGTTCTGGCATTTAAGACTATGTAAATATCTCACATATTTAAAAAAATTAAATTAACTAGAACAACAGGATAAAAAACCCAAATAGAATGCAAACAGAAACAAATGACCTTAACTTTAGTCCAAGTGAATAGCAATAAGTAACAATAAAAGGAAAAAAAAAAAGCAAAGAAACCCATTGCTTTTGAGCATGGTGTTTTGACTGTACTTTAACATACTAAGGAGGAAGAGAACTATAAACAGATATTGAACTCTAGTTAGTAGGCCTATTTTTCAGTAGTGGTGGTTTAGCAAGTGTGGTACTATATGATAGTATTAAGCCAACAAATAAATATATTGTGGACAAGGGGGACAGATTCTCATTTTCAGTGGAGATAGTTAAAATATAGAAAAGGAGAAGACTAGAATGGACTTTGTAGTGTTGGTTTTGAACTGGAAATAACATTTTGAATTCTTGGTTTTAAAAATAGATGATAGGTAGGTAGGTAGGTAGGTAGGTAGATAGATAATAGGTACAAATAGATTTAAAAGATGAAAAAGGTTGTGTATATGAGTGTGTGTGTCTAATTCTGTTTGCTGAGGGAGCCCAGAGTCAACAACATCTCAATAGCAATGAACACACTTAGTGCTAAAATCTTGGTTTCTAAATAACTCTCTCCACTAAAAGAAATTAGGGCTCCTTAGAGAAATGGTTGATTCAAGGACTGGGGCAGGGTAAGTACAAGATGAGCCTTGAATTTTTTGCTACACCAGAAACAAGGGATTAAAAAAAATCTGGGGGCATGTTAAAAAGGACAGAGGGCATAAATAAATAATGATAATAATGGGTTATAACCCACAGCATAAACTAAGGATTTCTGAGTATATACTAATATAAAAATAAACCAGTAAATACATAAATGGTGGGAGAAAGAGAAGCTCTTTCATACAGTGTAATACCAACTCAGCTATGATCAACAGTACTGCTCATAAGCATATAGCCTGCAGCCGAGTTGCTCAAGCCTAGCACTATGGATGATTTGGACCAGATAAGGCTATGTTATCAGGGACTGTCCTGTGCACCGGAGTTTTAGAAGAGTCTCTGTCTCTACCTTCAGACGCCAGTAACACCGCTGGAGTTATGACAATCAAAAATGAACTTCAGATTTTGCCAAATGTCCCCTGGCGGTGGGGGTGGGTAAAGCCACCTCAAGTTGGGAATCCCTGTTCTAAAAATGTACAATACTATTACCAGCATTCTATAAAAGTTCTTTAAAGGGCAAAACACAGGAAGTATTCATTTGGAAGATAGTAGATGATTAAATTAGGATAAATTTCTATAGTGGACTACAACAGAATATTTCTCTAACTGCCAAATTCCTGAACAACATAGGAACTTTAGACTACTTCCTATGTCATTTGGGAAATTTAACATTTTCACTTGTTTGTATATTTCTCAATTTCTGGATTATTTTTTTTAAAACCCATGATCAGAGATTAGTGTGATTATAATTGCCACTGTGTGTTTTATTCATAGAATTTTTTCTTTCATCTTTTTTTTATTTCTTACATTCAATTTTATATCTGTTTCAACAACACTTGTTTCTCCATAACTTTCTACATTTAATAGATATGATGCGGGATCATCTAGTGCCTTTGTTTTTTGACTTCTGCATTTTTGATGGTTGACTTCTGATTCAATGTCTTGGTCACCCTGAATACAGCTAAGTTCTTCTGGAGGTGAATGCCAGAGGCAGTAATGGGTCCTTAAGTATCTGAGAAAGTCTTTTCTTTGCCTTTGCAAGTGATTATTTGGCAGGTTACAAATTATGTAGACAATCTCTTATCTTTTGAAGTTAGTGACGTAAAAAGTAATTTTGAGATTAGTCTGATTGTGTTTCTTTACAAGTCACCTTCCTCCCAAACTTCTCTTATTTAAATGTCCAAAGGATTTCTCTTCTTTTTTTTTTTCTTTTATGTTTAAACTCACACAAAATAATAGTTCTCTTTTCATTCGTGCTCTTCTGGAACATGGTGTATTCTTGTTCTGTACTCACAGTTTATTTATTTATTTGTCTTTGATGAAAGTAAATCTTCTCCTGTTACTCTCCGATGACTACTTTGGTACCACCACAACCATGAAAGAGGATCTTCAAAAGTGCCCCAATTTTCGCATTCTACCTGTTGATAGTTATTCTCCTCTCTCCTGTGATTTTTTCCTTTTCCTCTAGAGAGGCAGCTTTCTCTCATTAATAGGCCTCGATGTCAGAAGTTGGCAAATCTGCTCTGTAAAGGGCCAGGTAGTAATTTTAGGCTTTGTACACTATGGGGTCCCTGCACAAATACTCTGCCTGTGTATCGGGACAGCAGCCACAGATGATATGTAAATGATGGGGAGGGACTCCTGTGTGCCAATAAAACTTTATGCATGACATCAGAATTAGGACTTCAAATGTTTCATACATCACGAAATGTTATTCTTCATGGATTTTTTTCCTAACAATTTAAAAGTACAAAAAATCATTCTTAGCTCACGGACAATACAAAATGAGAGATGGGCCAGACTTGGCCCACTATTTGCTGATTCCTATATTATTAGATCATTAGCTCTATAAGTATTGATTTAGCTTTTAGCTACCTCCAATGTATATTTTAATTTTCAGGGTTGCATTTTTGGTTTAACTGTATTTCCCCCCTCCTGGATGTGTGGATCACACATTCCATCCACTTCACGCACTAATGTTTCCTAATATGTTGAGAACACAAAGCAGACGCGTCCTGATTTTTTCTGCCATTTGTATTGAACTATTTTCCTAAATGTGCTTTTACTCTGAATCTTTACAGCTGTGTCTTACCTCTTTATATGTTAGAATCTTTTCGTATAGCCCATGATGTTTTCTGTTGCTGTCTTCAGTTCTTCCTATATGAGGTGAGATCTGTGTGTGTCTACAGCTTGCCAACAGGCATGAGTGTGTGCTGACTTTGATCTTTTTTATTGCCCACCCGGGTGCTGCCTTGATAGTCCCTGCCCTTCTTAAACTGTGTTGTAAGCACGGCCCCCAGCCACATGTTCAGTATCTGGTAGGCCTTTAGCATGTGTTGCTTTGCTGTAAGGTGGGATTCTTTTCTCTGATCCCCTCACTATGGCCTTCTGACTATCTTCCCATCCTACCCCCTGTGTACTTGAAAGAATCTGCATTTTTTTGGTCGTTTTTGTAAGTGTGGGGCATGTGAAAATGCGCTACCCATAGTATAGTGCTTCTAATTCTCTGCTTCCCCTCATGGATTTCTTGCAGACAATGTCCTACCCATTCTGGAGCTGGACCTGCTGAGATCAGAGGTGATGAGCCTCAGTGGGAAGTGGGGTGGGAGGGAAGGAAACAGGTCTGGTATCACCTGGTAGAGGAGGATCATGGGCAGTGGGCCTATAAACCCTTTTTGAGGGAGGGATAGACAGTGGAAGTGGCTGCATCCCTCCAGCCTTTCCTCTTCCTGGTTCAGAGGTCAAGGTAGGAGTCACTCACTGATCCTTTCCCTTGTAAGTTTATTCCAAGCAGAGGTTAAGAACAGTTCCTTCCAAGACTGGTGTGCCGTTCATCAGAATCCTCAGATCTAATTATATTGCATGTTTTTCTATTAAAAATGTGTTTATAGGCATGGATCCAGAAACACTAAGTGACTTGCCTAAGATTTTGCAACAAGGAAGGATTGGAAACAAGATTCAAGCCCACTTCTACCTGTGAAACCGCTCTCCTTATACCATATATCCTTAGGGTTAGACTATTAAGAAGTTATTAACTGACAAAAAGTAACACAAAACACATCTCCTGACACTGTAAAAAATGATAAGTAATTCATCAATGGACTAGAAGATCAATGGCACTCGATGTGTTTTATCAGGAGTTTGTCTGATCCCATCTATGACACTTCAGTAGACATCATCTGCATGAAGCTGCACCTTGGAGAAGAAGCCTATGTTGTCACAATTCCAAGTTTTCTCACTATTTGATTTATAAGTCTGAGGCAGTTTGGGGAATGTTGGCTCCCATGATGCATATTGTAATCCATAAATTAATGAGTGATTAAAAAATCTTACTAAGGCGAACACATAGCCACAAATCTGAATGATGCATGATTATTGCCAGCCGCAGCCAGCAGATGTATAGAAATAATTGGCTTTTAATGCTCATTAGTCAGTTTTATTACAAATAATGCATTTGCATGATGTTTGTAAATTTATGCTCCAGTGGGAAGACATGGTGACAGCACAGTATAAACAAGCAGAGCGGTTACAAAAAGTGCATCCAAAATTTATTAATGTGCCCAGAGTTCCGTTTATTTGTGTGTTTATTTGTTTTTAACCTTGCCTCATTCCAAAACCAAATAATTTAAGGCATTCTGAAGAAATACAGCCATTCTAAGAATTTGTAAATGAAGACGGTATGGAGAAAAGAAACAGGAAGTACGGAAAATACGACGACTCCAGCAGCAGAGTTACCACGCAAGATGAATGTCATCATATTCTGGGCACATGATAAAAATGAAGGGCAGAGCAGCGTCTGCATCTATTAGCATTCAGAGCAAGAGACGGAGAACTGATTACTGTAAGATTCATTGTGTTTGGAGGGAGAACGTAAAAACAACAACAACAAAAGGTTTTTCTCAAGGGAAATATAACATTTCTGAGTAAAATGACCAGAGGGAAATTTACCTTATAGTTGTTCATAAAGGTGACGTGAACATAAAAGGAAACTAATCTTCAAACGTTTCTGTAAAGCAAATACAGTGGAGGCCTTTCTGATAAGGCTCCAGCATGTGGGCTGATAACCTTCTGCCAAATCACACGTTAATAAAAATTAGGCCCTTGAAGGTGAGAATTTACCTTTCTTTCATACCCCCTTCCCTGCCCTACTCAGGCACACTTCCTGGCCCATCATCCTCCAACCTATCTCTACTATAATTTTATTTGGATCAAATTTAATGTTTACCTTATGACTGTAAAAGCTCATTCTTAATCAAGAGAGATATACTACACTTTGATGAATTACCTCGCACTGCTTTGTTTTCCCTAACATTGTCTTATTCCTTTCTTTTCTATTAATCATTACCAATTCAATCCCAAAATTTCCCCAGAAATAAAATACAGTTAGGCACATCCAGTAATACAAAAACCTCATCAACTTGAAGACATTTCTCCTGGAGGCTCTGTCTGGACTGGCATCTTGCTGAACCTGTTTTATACCTGTCACCCTGGAATCCCCTGTCCCTCTCACCCTACAGATACCCCTGGGCTCTCTCGTATAGAATTCTTAATGTAATGAATTGGTAAAATTTTTGGTAAAATGCCTCCTGGAGTAGCTCTCTAAGAAAGAGTATATGCAGATAATTTTTCAAGGCTGTAAGTATGTCAAAATGATTATCTTATAATCATGCATCATTGATATTAAGGATGATATAGAATATTGGTTGAAAATGATTCTCTCTGAGTTTTCAAGGAGATGCCATTTCTGCTTCTACCTCATTGTTCCTGGACCCATGTGTTTTTCATATTGGGAACACGGCATCATATAGAGACCCTACTTCTTTATACATGTACTGCTTCCTGGAGATGATAGTCTATCTTTCACCAGTCTCTGAGCTGGTGCTTCAGCTGTTGTTTCACTGTTTTGATGCTCTTTCAGGCCAGCAGTTCCTGGGCCATGTAGTATTTGTTATAACCAGTTCTATGATTATTGGCCCATGCTCTCACCAGCACTGGTCATTAGTGGGCTCCCTGGGTTTTTGCACTTTTATGTAAGGTCCCGTGCCAGTGGATGCAGTGGTGCTGTCCAAGACCCTGTAGGCAGGAAAGTATAATCCATCTCTGAAACATCTGTCAATTCCTCTTAGAATGAAATGCTAACCCTTGTGGTATGGGAAAGGGTCAGTTGGTCAACTGCCACCTGCTGGGTCTGCTGAAGGAATGATGCTGTATCAGAGAATCAGGGTTGGTCTGTTTTTGACATGGACATTCAGTGGTAAGGCTAGTTAGTTTAGCCTTTGTAAGGGGGAAATTCTGCTGTTGGGTCCATATGCAGGTTCTCCATCTCAGTCACCATGGCCACTTTGGTCGTGTGCCCTTGTGCCAACATCGGGCTGGTTTATAACAATGGCTAACATTGATGGTCTCAGTCCTATGTCTACTTGGTTCTTTTGTGACTTTTCTGTAGTACGTGGTCTTTGACGGGTATCAATGTATGATGCCAAAATATTCATGCATCATCACCACTTCCAAATATCCATCCATATACCTCCACCCCACACTTCTTTGTCCATCTTCTTCCAAAATTAGTTCTTCCAGATTGGTCAGACTATTCACTTCTGCCGGTACAGGAATCTGTATATTCTAACTCTAGGGCACTTTCCTTCACACAACAAGTACATCACTATATGTTCTTCCCAAAGCAGTACCCACTGTGGGGCCGGGGAGGTGGATTTTTCCTCACTATTTTCCTTCAAGGTTGTCTCCAAATGAGACTATTATTTCTGACTTGGGCTCATACTCAGAGCCAACTCATCTGTGAAACAAGTCTTCTTTTTTTTTTTAAAGATTTTATTTATTTATTTGACAGAGACACAGCGAGAGAGGGAACACAAGCAGGGGGAGCGGGAGAGGGAGAAGCAGGCTTCCCGCGGAGCAGGGAGCCCGATGCGGGGCTCGATCCCAGGACCCTGGGATCATGATCTGAGCCGAAGGCAGACGCTTAATGACTGAGCCACTCAGGTGCCCCTGAAACAAGTCTTCTACAAAGGATTTTTCCTCCTTCATCAGCTGGCATAGGGATCTCCCCACATGGCCATGGTTTCGGTGTGTGAACCCACTGGTGCATCAGTGGTGGATGACATAGGTGTCAGGGGTACCTGCTTGTGAAGCTTGCTGTGCTTTTTGATATACCACTTCCTTCTTACAATGTAGTGCAGTTGGCCATGTACAATTTTATGACATGAAGTGTTCTGACAGAATCCATCTTATTGTAGACAGTTCAGTGTGCAGAGTAACAAAGAATCCCACGGGTAAGTGCTCCATTTTTGTTGTTGTTTGTTTGTTTTGTTTTGTTTTGTTTTGTTTTAACCAGGGGGAAGAATAAGCCAGAAAGTCACTTTTCAAAAGGTGTTTATTTCTCCACTACCTGTACACTGTGTGTGTCCACTGGGATTTTTGCTCCAGAATTTCAACGTTTGCTCTATAATTCTTTTACTTGGGCTTGTCTTTGGCTCTTTGAGGCATCTTTTCCCAGAACTAATGTGTGTAATATCCTAGGGTCTGCTTGTCATGTGGCGCTAGTGGAAGGGCTGCTTGAACCATAGCCTACTTGTTACAGAGCCCTTTCCTGTTCTGAACCTCACTCAAAGCTCGTGGCATTTCATGTTGCCTATTACATAAACCAGAGTAGTATTCCTAGGCAGCGGTTATGCTGTCTCCAGAATGTGAAGAGTCCTACTAGGTGGTGTGCTTCTTTTTTTGTGTGCTAAGAAGCATATTATGGAATAATTTGTCCTTTAATTTGGATGGTGTAGTAGGTTGAATGATGGCTCCCAAAAAGATACATCTACTGCCTAATTCCCATAATTTATGAAGGTTATCTTTTTTGAAAAAGGGTCCTTACAGATGTAATTAAGCTAGGGATCTAGAGATGAAGAGATTGCCTTGGATTATCTGGGTGTGCCCCATTTCCAATGACAAGTGTTTTCACAAGAGACACAAGGGAGATTTTGCAGACACAGGAGATAGAGGCAATGTGACCATGGAAGCAGAGATTGGAGTGATGCAGTCACAACCCAAGGAATGCCTGGAGCCAGAAGCAGGAACAGGTAAGAAATGGAATCTCCTCTGGAGCCTTTGGAAGAAGTATGGGCATGTCAACCCTAGAAATTTGGACTTCTGGCCTCCAGAATTGAGAAAATAAATTTCTGCTGTTTTAAATTACCCATTTATGGTAATTCACTATAGTAGACACAAAAAACCAATACATATGGAATCCTAGCTTATCCCCAAACCAGAATATTTACTGATATGGTATCCCATGAGTCTTTGTAAGGT
This sequence comes from Neomonachus schauinslandi, assembly GCF_002201575.2. Classification (NCBI taxonomy): domain Eukaryota; kingdom Metazoa; phylum Chordata; class Mammalia; order Carnivora; family Phocidae; genus Neomonachus; species Neomonachus schauinslandi. The sequence continues at coordinate 9,301,947 of NC_058412.1, read as the reverse complement.
TTATCTCTCCCCTCAGTTGTAGATGTGTTTTCTTAAGGCTTCAACAAGGCAGTCGTTTTTGCTCATCTGGTCTGATAAGTATGTTTTATCAATGTTGTGATTCAATGTGATGTTCTATGGGATGTCAGATGGTTCAGGATCTCTTCAGACTATATTATTGATAAGATGGGGGAGGGAAGGAGTTAATATCACCTTGGGAGACAAGGATGAACCTACAGTTTCATCTATTGGATGTAATACAAACTATGTTTGGTCTTCTTTCCTGATGGGGATAGAAAAGAATGACCATAATCAATGGCCACAAACCATGCAGTGAGACCATGCTTATCTGCAGTACCAAAGATACCCAATCTGCAATAAAGACTGCAATTGCTGTTGGGGTCACTACTTGGTGAAGTTTATGGTGCTACATTATCTTTCTCCATGATTCATCTGGTTTCTGCAGGAGACTGATGAATTAATTGGGGATTTGACAGGGACCACTCCCTAAGCATCATTTAGATACTTGAAAATGAAACTAATTTTTGCCAAACCTCTGGACTATGATACTCTTTTTTATTTACTATCTGGACTTGGTGGGAGGATCAGTTTCAGAAGGGCCTGGAAAAAAGAGCAGATTTTGTGGACCCACAATTGGTTGGACATTGGACAGGATTTGGTCTATTTACTTGGCCCTACTCCAACATGGGGGCCATCAAGGCTTTTTGGGTCTCTAGTATCAATGTCAGTTTGGGTTTTTTTTATTCCCAGTATAAAGTTACTGGAATAAGTGTCTATTAATCCCTTTGGGAAAGTACTGGGGAAGTCATTATCATGATTCCTATACAGCTCACCTTTTGTTGCAGGGTCCTTCTTTCTCTTGTCTCCTTTACTAAATGGGTTCTCAGTTCTAAAACTGGCTCAGGTCCAGAAGCTATTCAGTGTGTGTGTGTGTATGTGTACATATGTACACCTACATATGAACATATACATATGTACGTATACACACACACACTACATATATATATAGAGAGAGAGAGAGAGAGAGTGGGGTCAAATGTTTTCAGGCTCTAGGTCATTCATCCCTGATTTCTTCTGATAAGACAAGTTGAGTATTATACTTATTGGCTTTCCATCTGTTTTTACTCTAATGACACGCTGTTCTATTATCTCTATAATTCTCTGTGGGTAAGGCCCTCTTGCTTGCTACCATAAACTTGCCACACAACAATAGTTGTGTTTACCTATATTTTAACAATTAAGTGCTATCACCTGGCCTCATTGGGCATCCTACCATCCTCATTGCCATGAGTGAGTCTCTTTCTGAATGTCCTCTCCCACTGTCAACCCTGCCTACAAAGGAGAGCCACCCATGAACTTCTTGCTGATGTTGGTGGTCCATCATCAGCACATTCCTTGTTTCTTCTGGAATTTCTAATGAAATATAACCATACTGTGAGTCTCATACATTGTATATCTCCTTCAGCATGCCCACTCCTTGGGCCTTTTAATCCCATCAGACACAGAAATTCTGGTATTTAGACCTCATTTATCCTGGGTATGATTTTTTCCATGCTTCTAGGAACAAGTTTGCAGGATTTTAAAAACCAGTTTTCACTGTCATCTAGGGTTTTGCTAAGTGTTACATCCTACAAGGTGGAGCAGTGATCCCAAATCACTAAAGCCACCTTTATCCCCTCTTATGTTCCAGCCTCTTTGATTAAGCACCTTCATAATCCAATCCCCCACCAGTCACCTGGCCCCAGCTAGTCCATGTTAACATGTTTTACAACTTCTTTGGAATATAGTCTCTTTATTCCTTTACCAGTTCAGCATATTCTTGGCTGGGTTATTCTGCCACTTACCTTAGTTATTGGCCTAATGGCCAGGAAGGAAGATGGGGCCAGATCCTGAGGGGGCACCTGCTGTCTTGCGGGAGAGAGACCTTTGGGTGGGTTAAAAGAGCGGGGAAGGCCATTTCTGCAGACACAGAGATTTGGGGAATCTGAGAATTTAAAATTTTCAGGGACATCAACCCACATGTTTCTTATTCCACGTATCTAGGTCCCATTCTTTCCAATCAGACCTTTACCTAGGCATAAACAGTCCTTGGTTATATGCTTACCGTTCTTTGTAGCTCAGATACCATGATGATTCAGTAATGGGTGGTTCCCCAGCTTTCTCTGCTGCAGGAGATTAGAGCCTTTTTATTCACCACCACAGACACTGTGGCTTTCACACTTGGCTTCTTAATCAATCTTAACCTTATTGTTATGTTTTTCTAGATCTTAAACGGAATCTAATGATAGTAATATAATCTCACTGCCCTTATATTTTTTATCTTCTCCATCCCTTTCAGGTACCTGTTGAACTGCACCAGCTAGTACATTCCCTTCTTTTTTTTTTCTCATTTCTTTTTTTTTTATTTTATTTTATTATGTTATGTTAATCACCATACCTTACATCATTAGTTTTTGATGTAGTGTTCCATGGTTAATTGTTTGTGTATAACACCCAGTGCTCCATTCAGTACGTGCCCTCTTTAATACCCATCACGAGGCTAACACATCCCCCCACCCCCCTCTAGAACCCTCAGTTTGTTTCTCAGAGTCCATAGTCTCTCATGGGTTTGTCTCCCCCTCCGATTTCCCCCCCTTCATTTTTCCCTTCCTACTACCTTCTTTTTTTTTTTAACATATAATGTATTATTTGTTTCAGAGGTACAGGTCTGTGATTCAACAGACTTACACAATTCACGGCGCTCACCATAGCACATACCCTCCCCAATGTCTATCACCCAGCCACCCCAACCCTCCCACCCCACCACTCCAGCAATCCTCAGTTCGTTTCCTCATATCAGTGAGATAATATAATACATGTCTTTCTCTGATTGACTTATTTCGCTTAGCATAATACACTCTAGTTCCATCCACATCATTGTAAATGGCAAGATTTCATTTTTTTGATGGCTGCATAATATTCCATTGTATATAGATACCACTCTTCTTTATCCATTCATCTGTTGATGGACATCTTGGCTCTTTCCATAGTTTGGCTATTGTGGACATTGCTGCTATAAACATTGGAGTACAAGTACCCCTTTGGGTCACTACATTTGTATCTTTGGGGTAAATACCCAGTAGTGCAATTGCTGGGTCATACGGTAGCTCTATTTTCAACTTTCTGAGGAACCTCCATACTGTTTTCCAGAGTGGTTGCACCAGCTTGCATTCCCACCAACAGTGTAGGAAGGTTCCCCTTTCTCCACATCCTTGCCAACATCTGTCATTCCCTGACTTGTTAATTTTAGCCATTCTGACTGGTGTGAGGTGGTATCTCATTGAGGTTTTGATTTGGATTTCCCTGATGCCGAGTGATGTTGAGCACTTTGTCATGTGTCTGTTGGCCATTTGGATGTCTTCTTTGGAGAAAGAAATGTCTTCTGCCCATTTCTTGATTGGATTATTTGTTCCCCAGCCCCCGGCAAGGACGGGACAATTCTGCCTCGGGCAAAGACATTTGAGAACCACTGTAACAGGCCCCTTCCCCAGAAGATCAGCAAGAACAGCCAGCCAAGACCAAGTTTACCATCAATGAGAATGGCAGAACTCCAGCACTAGGGGAATACAGCACATAGAATTCATGGCTTTTTCCCCCCTGATTCTTTAGTCTTTCAAAGTTAATTTTTTTAATTTTCTTTTTTTTGCTCTTTCTATTTTCTTTTAGTTTTTCTTTTTCCCTTTTTCAACCAACATTTTATCTATCCCTTTTTTATTTATTTATTTTTTTAAGATTTTATTTATTTATTTGAGAGAGAGAGTGAGAGAGAGAGAGAGAACAAGAGGGGGAGTAGGAGAGGGAGAAGCAGACTCCCTGCCAAGCAGAGAGCCCGATGCGGGACTCAATCCCGGGACTCCAGGATCATGACCTGAGCCGAAGGCAGTCGCTTAACCAACTGAGCCACCCAGGCGCCCATCAGTCCCTTTTTTAAAGATATTTTTTATTTTTTATTTTTAGAGTCATATTCTATCCCTTCATTGTAGTTAACCTCATTTTGGGTATATATATAAGTTGTTCTCTCTTTAAAATTTTGGGATATGGTTTCTTCTAACAGACCAAAATATACCCTAAATCTCTAGTGTATGGCTTTGTTCTAGTCTCCTGCCTGATCACATTCTCTACCCCCCCCTTTTTTAATTCCTCTTCTTTCTTTTTTCAACCAACTTCTTATCTTCCTTTTATACAATCTTTTATAATATTCATCTTTACAGTCATATTCTATCCCTTCATTGTATTTACCCTTATTTTTGTACATATATAAGTTTTTCTTTCTTTAAAATTTTGGAAGGCACTTTCTTCTAACAGACCAAAATACGCCGAAAATCTACTGTGTGGCACTGATCTACTCACCAGCCTGATCATATTTGATCATATTCTCTTTTTTCTTTTCTTTTTTTTTTTCTTTTTTCTTTCTTTCCCTTTCTTTCCCCCCAGTTTCAGGTCTCTTCTGATTTGTTTAGAGTATATTTTTCTGGGGTCGTTATTACCCTGTTAGCATTTTGTTCTCTCATTCATCTGTTCTCCTCTAGACAAAATGACAAGATGGAAAAACTCACCTCAAAAAAAAAAGAACAAGAGGCAGGAACGACTGCCAGGGACCTAATCAAAGGGACATTAGTAAGATGTCAGAACTAGAGTTAAGAATGATGATTATAAAGGTACTAGCTGGGCTTGAAAAAAAGCATGGAAATTACTAGAGAAACCCTTTCTGGAGAAATAGAAGTACTAAAATCTAACCAAGTCAAAATCAAAAAGGCTATTAATGAGGTGCAATCAAAAAATGGAGGCTCTAGGGCGCCTGGGTGGCTCAGTTGGTTAAGCGACTGCCTTCGGCTCAGGTCATGATCCTGGAGTCCCTGGATCGAGTCCCGCATCGGGCTCCCTGCTTGGCAGGGAGTCTGCTTCTCCCTCTGACCCTCCCCCCTCTCATGTGCTCTCTCTCATTCTCTCTCTCTCAAATAAATAAATAAAATCTTTAAAAAAAAAATGGAGGCTCTAACTGCTAGGATAAATTAGGCAGAAGACAGAATTAGTGATATAGAAGACCAAATGATGGAGAATAAAGAAGTTGAGAAAAAGAGAGATAAACAACTACTGGATCACGAGGGCAGAATTTGAGAGATAAGTTATACCATAAGAGGAAACAATATTAGAATAATTGGGATCCCAGAAGAAGAAGAAAGAGAGAGAGGGACAGAAGGTATATTGGAGCAAATTATAACAGAGAACTTCCCTAATTTGTGGAAGGAAACAGGCATCAAAACCCAGGAGTCACAGAGAACCCCCCTCAAAATCAATAAAAATAGGTCAACACCCCAACATCTAATAGTAAAACTTACAAGTCTCAGAGACAAAGAGAAAGCAACTTGGGACAAGACAATCCTGAAAGCAACTTGGGACAAGAGGTCTGTAACCTACAATGGTAGAAACATTAGACTGGCAATAGACCTATCCATGGAGACCTGGCAGGCCAGAAAGGACTGGCATGATATATTCAGAGCACTAAACGAGAAAAATATGCAGCCAAGAATACTATATCCAGCTAGGCTGTCATTGAAAATAGAAGGAGAGATAAAAAGCTTCCAAGACAAACAAAAACTAAAAAAATTTGCAAACACAAAACCAGCCCTACAAGAAATATTGAAAGGGGTCCCCTAAGCAAAGAGAGAGCCTAAAAGCAACATAGACCAGAAAGGGACAGAGACAATATACAGTAACAGTCACCTTACAGGCAATACAGTGGCACTAGTACATTCCCTTCTGTTGGTATAGCATCCCAACTCACCTCCAGGGAAAGTTTTAACAAGTGGATACTACCTGGTACCAGGACTATATGTGCACAACCAACTGCAAGTGACTGCCTCCTAATTACCAGTTGGGTGGTGAGTAATACAGCTACCAAATCCCAACTTCATCCTGCTTGCATTGATCAACTATTTGGATTCACTAGGGTACAGGCACCAAAATAAAGTTTAATGTTCAACAGGTTTATTAGAGTATGCTTGTAATCAATCTCCATGGAAGGGAAGCATAAAAAGTAGGATTGGAGAAAAGGGAAAGTTGAGCCTAGCATGCAGGTACAGTCTCAACCAATCCCATGGAGAGCTCTGGAACTAAAATGGTCCATCAAAGTTGCCCTGAATTGGGCTGAAATGATTGAGTCTTCATGCCCCTGCCTTGATCAGTCATTGGATGTGAGTCACTTTTGGAAGAGTATGACCTTGGGCAAGGTGGCTTTCTGTCACTGAGGCAGTCCTTGAAAGAGATAACAGCTGAAGCTAATCTTCTAACAGCTCTACCAACAGCTGAGGAGCCAAGTCCTTCCTCCATAGGGATATGAGTGCTACATCTCTATGGCTACCATGCCTAAGGACTCTGCCTAAGGAAGATGTGGACAAGAAATTAGGATTCCTTCCATCTTCTGCAGGACCAGTTTTATCCCTGCTATTGAAACACAGAATTATCATTTTATCCCAAGTTTATATTCCCCCAGGTTCTAGTAAATCCAAGAATAATTATCAAAAATAATTATCCTTAGGTATAAGTAGGGAAAATGGAAGCTAAACTATTAATTCTTTTTTTCAATTTAATTTAATTTTATTATGTTATGTTAGTCACCATACAGTTCATCATGAGTTTTTGATGTAGTGTTCCATGATTCATTGTTTGTGTATAACACCCAGTGCTCCATGCAATATGTGCCCTCCTTAATACCCATCACCGGGCTAACCCATCCCCGTCATCCCCCTCTCCTCTAAAACCCTCAGTTTGTTTCTTGGAGTCCATAGTCTCTCATGGTTTGTCTCCTCTTCTGATTTCCCCCCTTCATTTTTCTCTTCCTTCTCTTAATGTCCTCCATGCTATTCCTTATGTTCCACAAATAAGTGAAACCATATGATAATTGACTTTCTCTGCTTGACTTATTTCACTTAGCATAATCTCCTCCAGTCCCATCCATGTTGATGTAAAAGTTGGGTACTCATCCCTTCTGATGGCTGAGTAATATTCCATTGTGTATATGGACCACATCTTCTTTATCCATTCATCTGTTGAAGGGCATCTCAGCTCCTTCCACAGTTTGGCTATCACAGACATTGCTGCTATGAACATTGGGGTGCATATGGCCCTTCTTTTCACTACATCTGTGTCTTTAGGGTAAATACCCAGTAGTGCAATGGCTGGGTCATAGGGTAGCTCTATTTTTAATTTTTTGAAGAACCTCCACATTGTTTTCCAAAGTGGCTATACCAACTTGTATTCCCACCAACAGTGTAAGAGAGTTCCCCTATCTCCACAACCTCTCCAATTTTGTCAATTTTTGCCATCCTAACTGGTGTAAGGTGGTATCTCAATGTGGTTTTGATTTGAATTTCCCTGATGGCTAATGATGATGAACATCTTTTCATGTGTCTGTTAGCCATTTGTATGTCTTCTTTTGAGAAGTGTCTTTTCATGTCTTCTGCCCATTTTTTGATTTGATTATTTGTTTTTTGGGTATTGAGTTTGAGAAGTTCTTCATAGATTTTAGATATCAGCCCTTTGTCTGTAGTGTCATTTGCAAATATCTTCTCCCATAATTCTTTAGAACATGGAAGGATAGTTTCAAAATGAACCAGTCAATAGAAACTGATTGTCTCTTAAGTGTTAAATATGATGCCAGGGGGCAGTGATACCAAGATACATACATCAAATCCAGTAGGGGAGACAGACAAAAATACACTTGACATTAATATTGTTCAATATGTGTTATAATTAAATAATATCTCAATTACAGGGAGAGCTCGTAAAAGAAAGCACCCAAGGAAAGCATCACAAAGGAAAGGACCTCTGAGCTGAGACATCCTGCACATAGCAACTATTCACTGGATGCTTGGTGAATAAATTATGTGGGTTATACAAAAGTTAGGGTAGATGGGAGAACTTCAAGCTGACTTTGAAGGTCTTCAAACGTTTTTTCCCTGGTAGAAACCCATAGGAAGTCCAGTATGAGTATTTATTAGATGAGGCTAGAAAGATAAGGTGCTGTCATACCACCTTACATTCTTTTGTAAAGAGTATTGACCACAGTCTATGGAGAGTAACAGAGGACATGGGCTTCTTGAAGTTATTTGAGGGGGAAGGTGAGTCACATATTAGTGATTTGTAGTTGGTCCCCCTGTAGAAGTGAGAAGAATGGAATGGTTAAGGCAAGAATGTATGTCCCTCCCAACAACCAAGTGAGTCAGTATCATGGTTTCCCACCACTTAGATGAGAACACTGATCATGGGGACCTTCAATGACAAGAAGTGGTAGGATTTGAACTTGGCCCTGGCTATCTCCCAAACCCGGCTTGTTTCACTGCTGCATCATGTATGTGATTAAGGTGACATCACTTCAACTAGCTAAATTTATGTTTTCTTAATAACTAGGCAGCAGTAAATATATTTTTGGTCTCCACCCTTTTTTGGTAATATTATAAGATATTTAGGAAGTGAAGACACTCGCTGGACTGTGCAGCAATTTGTCATGACCGACTATTAGGTCTGAGCTGTCGCAGAGCCACTGACAGCATGGTGTTCCGAGGACTCAACAGGAGGTAACAACAAGCACATGCATATGAAACAAAGCAGGGCATGATGGTGCATTTCAGCGCTGTGTCAAAATAAACTCATTTATTAATTTGTTGGTCTCTGAGCCCAAATTAGCTCCCACTGGTAAGCAAGGCCACTGGTTCTGTAGCTCTCTTCCCACCCCTTGGGAACATCTTTTTCAAATACTGCTGTCACCTGAAACCAGATCTGGTTCCAGTTACCTGCTCCTTGCCTGTCTCTGGGCTACAAAAAGAGTTTTTAGAAGGAGGAAAGTAGGGCTGCCTGTGTCCCCCATGCATTTGTTATGGGACCTCATGTCCACAGCTGTGAAAGCCTTCTCTCTAACTGGCTGATAACTTGGACAGAAATTTGCAAAAATTCTCAGCGGAGACCCCTGGCTATTGCCCAGTGTAAAATCATCCCTTGGTTTAAGCCTAGAAGGATTTTATTATTATCACTCTTATTTTAAGGAATTACCAAAGATTGGCTCAGCATATGCCTTTTGCTGAAAATCCACCAATGCCCCCATGCCCCAGTTCTTTCAATTCACCTAAAAGTAGTGTTCCTCACCTGCTATCGGCAACCAGCCACCAGCAGATCTGACTGTGGGAGGAAAAGAGCTGCTTCCAGAAATAAGGTGAAATCCTTGTTTTTGCGGGAAGATGGACTTGCCTTTGAATCCCAGCACCTCTGCTTTCTAGCTCCCCAAATTCCTTTATATGCTTCTTCTGAACTCTCTTATGTGGGAGGTGGGGCTTGGCTCTCCCCAAATGTGCCACCTGTGCTGGGGTTCAGCATTTCTCAATCCCAATCACTCTACATATCGGAGGGGAGAAGGAGACTGGGAGAGAAAGCTGGGAAATTCTCAGAGGAGGAGAGCAGATGGGTTGAGCATGAATGGGCGGGGGGCAGTTTCTGCCAAGCCTGGGTCCTCTTCCAGTTTGCTTCTATGTCTAAGGGACCTGGAGGTGTTCGATGTGTAACATTACCTGATTCACTTTCCTTCTGAACCTGCTTCTCATTCCCAACGAGAAATAACAATCAGAACTTCTCATAGTCATGATGAAAATTAAGAGAAATCATATATTTAAGGTGTCAACCATAGAGCTTGGTATGTAGGAGGGGTCGACAATCCGACGATCGGGGTCTCCCTTTTCTTTACTATGTACGGATTTTAGAATTTGCCAGGTGCTTTCACAGACATCTGTCTCATAATTCCAAGTCCTGGTGAAGAAATTAGAATCTGTGTTTATATGTTTGTTTAGCAGATGAGGAAAATTGAGGCCCAGAAAGTCAGTCAAAGCCCTGTAATCCATACGTATACCCTCCCCACTCAAAGCTTGGTGGGATAAGGAGCAAAGATTTCCTCTTCTTTCAAGAATTGCACATGGGGTGAGTCTCATCAGGGAGCTTTAAAATGTTGATTAATTTTGAATTGCTGCTTTTCAGAACCCTGCACTCTGGAGAGATGAGAAATTCCCTGTTGCTTTCTGCCATCATATTTGCAGCCTCCCTCCATAGCCTGTGATTTTCAGTATCATCAACTCTGGACCCTTCTACTCTCCTCTGTTGAGAAGCCAAACCGAACATGATTTATTACATAAAAATCAACATACATTAAGTGATTTACAAATCTTCTTTCCATTCATTCCACTCATTCCTTTCTACTTTGACAAAAACATCACGTGTAGAATGCTCTCAATCAAATATAGTTTGAGAAAATTGACATTTTTTTAATGGAAAAAAAGTACCTTGGGCCAGGTACATTCCAGGTGCTGTGAGCATAAAAAGGGACATGAATGTCCTGTGACTCTCACAAAGCTGGGATCCTCACAAGGCTGCAACCCTCAGGAAGCTGAGACTCTCACAAAGCTATCCATGCTCTTCCCTGGGGGGAGGAAGAGGGGCTGCTTTAATACTGCTCACCCAGTCCCAGGGGGTGGAGAGGAGACCTTCTTGCACACAACTGTTACTGAGCTATTGCGCGAGCAAGGGAGCAGCCCTGTCATGCCTGGGGAGGTGCAGTGGCGGGGAGGGGTTGAGGGCAGGGTCATGCTGAGAGTCCCATCCTGAGGTGTGTAGCAGGGAAGGAATCAGGAGACAGAGGTTAAGGAGAGATCGAAGCCAAGTCTGCCATGAAATAAAAGAGATTGTCATGTTAAAATAGAATAGTCTGCTTTCCCTTTTTGAAATTTTATTGAATGTTTGTAAAATTTTAATTAATATTTCCATAAAAATGAAGTAAGTATAAAACTGGCTCATTGGAACCCACTACGTGTTCCATTTTGGAGAAATCATTATGATGTAAATCATAATGATGGGCCAATTCTTCTGTGGATACAGACAAAGCTCCTCATAGGCCACTGACTGCCTTTGGAAGCACTCATCGTAACCATCGTGACTTTGTTCCTGGCCAGGACCGGTTGCACAATTTGCTGGGCCCACTGCAAAAGAAAAATTATGGGACCTTTGGTTTAAAAAGCAGGAATAAAAGTACCATTAAAAATACAAATAAAAGGTTTTTTTTTTTCTTTCTTCTGTGGTTTCTGTACTTGTTATGGTGTTGTCATTTGATGCCATTCTAAGTAAGGAAAACTTGCACTTGCGTTGTGCAGTAGAACATTAGATAATATATGAGACACATGTAGCCCTTATATACAATCACTGGCTCCCACAGGCGCCTACATTTCATTCTTATCAGAACAGTGGAAAGATGGCATGAAATAAACTCAACTGTTTTTGTTTTTAATCTCACTTCTTGATACATGCACATTCTACTGTGCTCCACCTTTTAAAAAAAAATTAAATTTTTAAGTAATCTCCACCCAACATGGGGCTTGAACTCACAACCCTGAGATCAAGAATTACCCGGTCCACTCTCTGAGCAGGCCAGGGCAGCCCTTCCTCCTTTGACTCACTGATGAGAAGGGCGGACTGGAAGGGTAGGGCCAGGGATTGCCTTATCTTTCTCTTTCCTTCCATGTTGTCATTATCCTCATATGGGATTTGCTAATAACGGGGAAGTAATGTGACCATGAGAAGACAAAATTTCTTAGAACGTCACTGCCTTTTTTTTTTTTTTTTTGCATTTGAAGCAAATCCTGCTTTCAAAGGAATGTGTAGCCTTGCACCCCTGCTCACTCAGGAGTAGATGTAACAGGATCACTTGTAGGTGCTTCGGGCCTCTCAAAGCTCCAGTGCAGGGAAGGTCCATCAGAACTCTGTGTCTATGGGGCATCCCAAACACCGCATGCTCATAAAGCCCCGGGGGAAGGTGAACACACATTGTGCATATCTGCTCTCGAACACGCTCCGTCGTTGCATCTGACTTCACTTAGGAGGCATAGGTTCAAAAATGAAATTACACAGAATTTCAAAATGGCAAGAGCAAAGTATTCAACAAAGCGTGGGTCCTTTCAAGCATGGGCCCTGGGGGCCTGATCTGGACCTTCATGGCCCACCATGCCTTGCTTTCTCTCCTGTGTGTGTCTCTGACCTGAAGCTACAGATATTATGCTTTTCTAGCTCTTCCTTGACCATGTTCTGCAGCAACATGTTGATTACATTTTAGCCAGCTTCTTTGGGTCGTCGTTCAAGTGTTTTAGACAGTCTCCCGGGACCTCCACCTGACCAGGATATTCATGGGCAGTGGACTCGCAAATGGAACCGAGGCTTTATAGCTCACCGTTAATGCATGCACAAGAGCCCATCAACATTTAGACATCTTTTCACTTATTTTTTCTCTTCCTTCCCAGCCACTAACAGCAACTCTTTTCTCTCTCCTTTTTATTGCCAGTTCTTGCAAATATCCACATGACTAATGAGAATCTCAATTTCTTTCTCTTTGTGCTTCTCGCCCCTGGGGATGATGCTAATGGACACTGGAATGCAGAGAGATGGACTGTGTGGGAGAGGACAAGCAGAAGCCTGAGTCTTGGATTATCACCAGTTGTCAAATAATAAACTGCTGAAGGACCAGTGTCCATAGCATGCATGTGTCCAGAACAGAAGATGTCATATCAGAATGAAGTTCTCGGTTAATGACCATTTTCTTCCAAACCGCTTTGGGGAAATAAAAACCTGTTTTAAATTTTGTTTATGCTTCTTTTTAATTTTAGTGGAAATCTAATCATTTAAATATGTGCTTGTTGTCACCTCTTAGGAAAGTCCTCCAAACCCTTGTCAAAATACCCATTACACAAGAGAGAGTACATTTTCCCTTCTGTCACCTCTGTATTGTTTTCAAACTTTGATCTATCATTTTTCTTACATTATACTTCTATAACTTTCAGGATGCCTTGTAAATAATCCAAATAGATTCGCAGAAAGCAAATCAGTTGTTCCTGTCAGTGTGGCATCAAGCAACCCCCAGGAGTAAAATGCTCATTAACAGTTATTGCTTTGATGACATCATCAGTAATTTGCCTCATTCACTTTCTAACATGTTGTAATTTTGCTTTGAAAACGCTGCGCATAATAAAGAGTTATTGGCAAGGGCTTTGAACTACCACATCCAAAGTGGGCTTCAATTTTAACTCTTCGAGCACAGAAACTCTTTTGCCAGTCTGTGGCTTGAGGGAATGCCAGTGGCATCTGAGGATCCCGAGTGTGTGCATCTGTGATCTCGAGTCCCATGGTTGCAGATTTATGACAGCCTCCTATCAGAACTATCAGTCATCTGCAAAACTATGATGTTCTAAGCAAGAAGAGGATAGTGAGAGGAACACAAAATTCTGAGTCAGAAGATCCATATCGGGCCTCGAGCCTTGGACAAGTTACTTAAAGTCTCTGGGTTACCTATGACTATGGTAATCACACAACAGGCAAAAAGGTGATTTGTAAACATTGTAAATATTCGTTGAAGAGTAACAAATACAGGAAGGTGTAAAAATCACAAGGATGTTGCTTGGTGAATTTTACTAAGGAAAAAAATCCATATGGATCATAGAAATTAGAACATGAGACATTACCAGGACCTCAGTGGCCACCCTCTTGTTCTATTCTGGTTAGTGTGCCTTCTCCCTCAGACTAACCTCTATTCTTATTTCAATTATTAGTAGGTTTTGCTTGTTTGTGGAGCTTGATGTCAATGAAATCATACTCTGTGTACTGATTTGCATTCCTATTCTTTCATTCAATATTCTGTCTGTTCTAGTCATCCCTGATGTCTCATGTAGCAATAGTTAAAACTTGACCATGGCAGCATAGCATGGATTGTGTGCATTTGTAACAATTAATCCACTGATATTTGTGTTTTTGCCATCTTGGAACTTTTATGAAACATGTTTCTAAGAACGTCTCTGTGCCTATCTTTTTATATGTGTGTGTGTGTGTATGTGTGTGTGTGTATTTCCTTGGGCTATATCTCGAACAGTGAAATGGTTCGATCATGGGCTATGCAAATGCTCAGTTTTAGGTGATATTACCAAAAAGTTTTCTAAATTGATAGTGCACATTCACCCTCCCACCAACAAGAGTTGTTCTACTTCCTCACCATCACTTGGTCTTGATAGGTTTTTTGTTTGTGTGGGTGTGTTTTTTCTTTTTTCAAATTCAGTCTTTCAGATAGTGGCGTCTTATGTTTTAGATTTTAATTTTTATTTGCATCACCCTGTTCATCTTAATTCTGGAAGGTTTTTCTAAGATTTTATTTATTTATTTGAGAGAGAGCCAAAGAGATCACAGAAAGAGAGGGTGAAACAGACTCACTGCTGAGCAGGGAGCCCAATGAGGGGATTGATCCCAGGACACTGAGATCATGACCTGAGCCGAAGGCAGATGCTTAGCCACCACCCATGTGCCCCAGATACAACAGCTTTATGCCACCATTCCCCTGGGCTCTCTTCTGCTGTTGTCCCTCTCCCTCTCCAGCTAGAGGAGGGGCAATGAGTGGAATTCATTGTTTGAACAAGCATTACAGAAAAAGAGACCACAGAACTTCTTTTTCTACTTCCTTCTAGACTATTCCCTGTCTCAGGAGGTGCCCCAATCTCGTCAAGTTCTCATCTTATTTTGTTGTTGCTGTTTAGTGGAAACAATTAATTATGATCTGTTTCTACTCTTGCCTTCTCTTAAGGTTAGGGGTCAATTGCTGGGGACTAACAGTTTTTCCTCCTTTGGAGAGTTTCCTATCTATGGTGTCGGGAAGAGACATGGAGGCTTCAGAACAGTGCATTTCTTGTGTGATGGGCTCCAAAGTGAGTTTGCTGGGAGGCACAGACCGAGGCCCAGAGACAGAGAGAGGCGGAGTCTAAACCACCTTTTATCATCCAGCTTCAGAAGTCACACTCGTCCCTCTTGACACCTTGTCCTTGCTGGGCCAGCCATTAAGGCCAGCCAAGACTTGAGGTGAGCATAAATATGCTCTGCCTCTTGATAAGGTTCTAGAAGTACATGGGGGGCCGAATTGTTGTGGCCATTTTTTTGGAGAGTATAATCTGCCACATCGAGTCCTACTTATTATTTCAGGCATTCAACGTTTCTAGAACAAGAACACTGTGGCATAAGCCGATCAAAAGCGACAATGGTAACAGTAATGGTGAGGCTTATCCCAAAAAACAAAGATAAGCTCAAGACCCTCTCAGAAGGGAGGTAGGAACCCCAAGGCAGGGATCACAAATGTAAAGATTTTGCAGGGTACTAAAACCTTGCCACTCACCCTGTGCGTTGCCATCACAGAGAACCCTGGCACTTGGCTTTAGGATCAAGGGGGAAGAGTGTGAGTTGTAGACAGATTCCAGGCTGCAACTGTTTATCGAGATGAGTCTCAAAGGAGATCGTGGGGGATGTCTGCTCTCAAAGGAAGTGTGAAGAGCAGTCTTGGGTCCTACGCAAAGAATCACAATGTGGGATGGTGTGTGGCCAGGACAGCCAAGCAACAATGATGACATAGGGACCAGTGGGTCAGGCTCCTCCTTTGTTCTGTCAAACCATCATGGCAACCCTGGGAGCTAGCTCTCTGAGTGGTACTGGAGGAAACTGAGCCTCCCAGGTCCTAACTTCCCACAGCTATGAAACTGGAAACCAAGACATGAAACCACACGGGTCTGTCTCTGAAGGCCGTGACCTTTTCACGGAAGTGTCGGACACAGGCCGCAGTGAAGAGCACACTTCTCACTCTTCCTCCCTCCCTGGGAACAAGACAGCAGAGGCCAACAAAGACCCAGAGAGGCTGTCCTGAGGGGAGGGACAGTCACGCCTTCCTTCATGTAAACAGACATCTAGCTGACTCCTTTCCAACTATGCTTTTGTCAACAGAAGGGGGGATACTTTCTGCTGTCAGTTAGCTGATTTATACTCAGAAAGATGCAGAGATTAGTCACTAAAGAGGAATAAAAATAGTTCACCAATGACTGTTGTGCCCCTAACCTATGCTAGGTCCTTAAAGTTCCTTATTTAACATTTCACAGCATCTCCTAAAAATAAAATAAAATAAAATAAATAAAATAAATAATAAAATTTCACAGCATCTATTTGAGATTATAGTTACCTATCCATTTCACAGGCAGGGAAGCTAAGTCTCAAAAGGTTAATCATCTTGCCGATGTTACATAAGTAGCAAGTGGTTATGCCAAACTTATCTGATCTAAAGTTATTTTCAGGTCTCCAAATGTGCATTGAAAGACAGGCTACCCTGGTTGGGGAGAGACTGAGGAAGAAGGCCCCTTGTCCAGGGACTATTGGGCCAGCCGAGGCCTCTGGAACTCTTCCACTCTAATAAATGTGGAGGGGATCAGAGCAATAGTGAGCAGAGCTTTACACCATCCTCATGGGGCTGGGACTGTGCATCATGCTCGACAGACACTCATTTGAGTTTATTAACTAGAGATTTAGAAACCTCTGTCAAGATTTGTTTTCATCCATTGTTTGAAGGCAAAGAATTATCTAATGCCCCATCAATAAATTGATACACCAAGTTACGTGCTTCACACACTTAACATTCATCCTCATCATGGCTCTGGGCTGCCTCTTGTTGTGGTATACAGGTGTGAAAGCTAAGGACCAGAGAAGATAAGTAACTCCCGGCCTTTCCTACAGCTGCACGGCAAATTCTGGTGGAGCTTAAATTAAGATGCAAGTCTGTTTAACTCTGAAACCTGAGCTCCTTCTGTCCTACCGTAATTTTGTTGGAAGAGCCTTTCCCTCATTAGCCTCCCCCAACCCGTTTGAAGGATAATGCATGCTTTGGGGGTGCACACCCTCTTTTCCCGGAGGATTTTTTTTCAGAAATCCATTTGTCTTGGATCCTTGGGGCTGCTTCTTCCTGACTTATGATGCAAGCTTTTCAGCTCATTTGTCCCTCCAACCCTTCATTAAGGGGAATCTAGGGTGGGGAAAGTTCTAGGTACAGTTATAATGCTCCCCCCCCTTCCTATTTTGCCTTTATTTTTAACTGCACTTCTTTCTGACAGGAACCTGTTTGTCCTGACTTGAGTCTGATGTTATGAGTCATCGGGGAGATATCATTTGCTGATTGCCGAACCACGTTATTATTTTTCCTTTTTCTATGACTCACTCTCTTCAAAATCTCTAATTTATGATAAAAGTCAGTAAGATGTAAGCACAGAAAATGTTTCTAATGGGCTATCTTATTATGTTTGGGCCTACTTTGTCTAGTCTAATTCTTGGGGTGAACAGTGGACATCAGCACCCCTCTTAGAAAGAGCTAGAGCCAGTGGTCAGGGCTCAGCCTTGCACCTCAGCAGGCAGGACAACTGCAAAGCAACAGTGGAGCTTGGCTCATAGGACGAGTTCAACCTATGACCTCTGTTGAAAGAAGAGAGAAGCTTTAATGAGATATTATGAATGCTCCCTATATATGTACAACAAAATGGCAAAGAGCCATGAACCTTTTTTTGATGTACGATGTTTCTAATGAAGGAGACTTGTAAGCTGTCTTCCTCTTAAAATGCCTCTGAAAAATGAAGCCAACTCATAAGTAAAATAATAGTATGGTTCATAGGATCATAGCGTAAACAAAAAATGTACTCAGGCGTGGAAAGAGATGGCAAGTTTTTTTTCTGGTTCATTTTATGATGTTGTAAATGAGGAATCAGACTACAAGGCCAGGACAGGAATTTCAAAGTCTTATCCAAAGCATAGCCACCTTCCACAGCTTCTGGGCAGATGCAGGCTCTGCAGGGAAGTCTTCAGTTTTGGGGAGCTCACTATGCGCTCATGTTTACAACCATCTGAAATGCACTGACTAACGACTGAACACTGACTCTGTGCCCTGATCGCTCCTAGGAATCAAAGATACAAATGTGATATCCATGTCTCTGAGCCATCTTGGTCTTAGGAGGACAAACTCTTTACTCAGCAACCCCCTCTCCTGCTATTTCCTGGCTCCCCAGCCCCGCCTTAGCCTCTTCTTTTAGCCTGCCCAGTGGCTGGAGCAGGAGACGGAAGCAGCAGCTTCAGCGTGCTATGGACATGACCTTTCATCCCCTGGGTCGCTCATCTGTGTCAGCCTCTCTCAGGCAGCATGTCTAGTCAGTGCCACCACCTGGGAGCTCCTCAGAAGCCCCAGGACAGGCATCTCTTGCAGAGTTGCCATGGTGCAGTCGCTGGATGGCTCACATCCCGCTTCCAATTTAGCCCTTTCCCTCCCGTTATGGGCTGAATTGTGTCACCCTACAAATTCATATATTGAAGACTCAACCCCAATGTGACCGTATTTCGAGAAGGCGCCTTTAAGGAAGTGAAGGAGGTGAAGCGGAGTCATAAGGATAGAGCTGATCCGATAGGACTGGTGTCCTTATAAGAAGAGACAGCAGGAATGTGAGTACTTTGAGCAAAGGCCATGAGAGCGAGACCTTGAAGGGTAGCTAAGAGTTCACAGATGGAAGAGAGAGGAAAGGGATCCCCGTGAGAGGAGTGATGTGTGAGGCCCAGGGAGATGTGGGAAGGGAGGTGTGTTTGAGGAAGGGCAGGTGGCTTTGTGTGTTCACAGCCCCTGCTTGTAGGTGATGAGAGGAAGGGCCGTGATTGGTGGCATCAGGTAGGATGTGATCACAGAAGATTTCCTGGCACAGGCAGCCAGATGCCCCCAGAAGGGTAGGGGCAGTTCCTGGGCCTCTGAGCCCACGTTTCTTCTAAGAAAGTCTTAAATGTATGGTAAATGAGAGGCAGAATTTTTTTTAATTCAATTAATTAACATATAGAGTATTATTAGTTACAGAGGTAGAGTTTAGTGATTCATCAGCTGCATATAACACCCAGTGCTCATTACATAAAGTGCCCTCCTTAATGCCCATCACCCAGTCACCCCATCCCCCCACCTACCTCCCATTCAGCAACCCTCAGTTTGTTTCCTAGAGTTAAGAGTCTCCGGGCCATACCACCCTAAATGTGCCTGATCTCGAGTCTGATCTGGGAAGATAAGCAGGGTCAGGCCTGGTTAGTACTTGGATAGGAGGCAGAATGTTTTTGACCAGCAACTAACCTGCAGTGGCCAAGGGAGTCCTGGGTAAAACATAGCTCCCTCCCCTCCCTCTCCTAAGCTTAAGGTTTGGGGAAATGGCTCCCCAAAATAAAGAAATTAAACTTTGGCTCTCACTCCTGTGTCCTCACTGACATGTTCACTATCCGATCAAGACATGATGAGGAGAGGTATGTAGCTTTGTAAAATCTTCTGGTAAATAATAAAACATTTAGGCTCAGATCTTTGTGGGTCCAAAGCTGTTTTCCTCAACCCTGCTCCCTCCCTTACATGCTGAATTTTTATAGCAAAATAAAAGCAATTCAACATATTGTGGTAACTTATTTTTTTGACCTTAGGAAAATGTCCAACAATTACCTAAATTACCTATGACAAAACAGTTCTAATTTGGAATTAGTGACTCTGTACTCCCTGAGTGAGTTAATTGAATTACCTTATGGGTTAAATGCATGTATGTGTTTTGAAAAATAATATGCATAAAGTACTTAGACAAATACCTTGCGTACAGTTATCACTCAGTAAATGTTGGATAGTATTCATATGAATAAATAACAGTATTTTCCTCATTGTATATATTTCTATATATTAAATCCACTTATTGTATATATTAAATTAATATACAGAAAATATATACAAAATTATATTAATTTTAATATATTAAAATAAAATGTATTTTCAATGTATTAAATTCATATATTCCCTGAGCATCCATATCCTCTAGGCTTTTGGATCAGAGTTTATACCTTTAAGGAAAAAGTTCACATTCCTTATCTATGAATCAATTAGCCTTTGTTAACATAATAGTATGGCAAAGGGTATAATCTTTGATAACTTTGTCATCTTTTCTCTAAAGAGAAGAGAAGGATAATTCAGACTCTCTTCTCAAAAAGCTGGTTGATTTCTTTTGGTTATTAATAGTTAGACAAACTTTCAGCATCATGACTTTTTATCCGTAATGCCATGGAAATATTTACTATTGTTGTCAAATGTGGAAAAACCACCATCACATTTCTTTTATCTAAAAGCTCTAAGATTTCAGGTCTTTTCAAGTTTTTCAAGTTTCTTTTTAAAAAACTTGGACAAGACGACTCATTAACCAGCTTGTCACATTGTCTTTGTCTTTGTCACAATGGTGTATTATAAGTTTGTTATTTTTGTTGATGTTAGTATTTTAGTCCCCTCGACAAGAATTTAAAGTTATTTCAAGAATTCTATTTCATTTGACTCCCTTCTAAAAAGAAAAAAAATATGGGGTATTTTGATTGTATATGCTGCACTATCAAGGATATTCGTGGGAAGGATAGAACTTCTGTTTCAAATTATCTGCTTACAATTCTACATGTTTGATGATTGGAAGGATTTCCACAGATGAACTTCTGGCTCTGCACATCTTGAGACCTGTTTCTCTGCTGCTCCCTGCCCATTTCTGTGACTACGGGGTGAGGTTACACTGTGAACCAGCCTCTGGCCCCGCACTTTGGTGTCGTGGCCCTGGGTGAGGAGAAACCGTGGATGACAGGAATATTTCTAGAACTCGTTCCTACACCCGAATGGTTACAATAACTCAACTGCTCTAGAAGTGACTGAGACACATAAATTCATTTCAATAAACCCAGACTAACCCCAACTTGAGTTCTTCCCAGTGAGATCCTCAAAATGCTGATGGTGAATTTAATACCACCCAACACAAGGGGAAGTCTGGCAGAGAAGATGGGAGGGAAAGAGACAGCAGTCTTAGTTGATTGTGGTTAAAGTACCTTACTTTTGCAAATTGTATAAAACCGTATGACTCCAAACATACTGTCAGGGCTGTCCCTCTGCGGATCCCGGGAGGGGCCCATGCACATACACCAGGGCTCTAAGGCTTAAGTTCGCTAAATGCACAGAAAACATACCCTTGGTTCCATGTTTGGAGACTTTGTGGAATGGCAGCCTGATTTACTTCCCTCTGGAAAGCCCTGAATGGGATAACAAGACCACATGCGAAACACCAGACCATGACTGGAGATCTAGACCTCTCTATGAAGATCTCTTGTGACCACGAAGTCTGTCAGGGTCTGGACATAGAAGTCATCTCTGAGTCCATGTGCTTTTTGGCACCCATGTTGTCTATTTATAGCTGTAGTCATTTAAATGGTTTTGGGTCAAGAAGAATAGCTTCACACCATTGATCCATCTGCCCTCGCCTATAGTTCCTAAAGACAGTGGTCTGATCAAAAGCAGAGACTTGGAGAAACCATGGCCCCCACTGTGGCCCAAGACCATCATCAGATGATCTTACAGTGGGGAAGAGTGAGTTGGACTCTGCCGAAGAAGAGGGTCTGGATAGCTGGTAGGTGAAACACGTGACTCCCGGATGTGTGGAGGTTTAGCAGAATGCTCCAAGGAGTTGTTCCCTTGAGGGTCATGCTCTCCTAAATCTAGCTTCCTTGGAGATCCATCCTCCACACTCCTACAACCAGGGTGGTTTTCAAGAAAATAAAATATGACCATTTCACTCCTCTCCCTTAAAAGTAGGGGTTCTTTTTTTTAAAGATTTTATTTATTTATTTGACAAAGAGAGACAACAGTGAGAGAGAGAGAGCACAAGTAGGGGGAGTGGGAGAGGAAGAAGCAGGCTTCCTGCCGAGCAGGGAGCCCCATGCAGGGCTGGATCCCAGGACCCTGGAATCATGACCTGAGCTTAACGACTGAGCCACCCAGGTGCCCCAAAAAGTAGGGGTTCTGATGAATGTTAGAATAGAACCCCAAAACCTCCAGCTGATATCAGAGCCCTTCATTGTCTGGCCTCTGCCGCCAACAGCATCACCTCCCACGCTGGTCATAGCACCTGCAGGAGTCAGCTTTCCAGGGAAACAGAACCAATAGAACATTTCCATCTGCATCATTTCTGTAATCTGTGTCTATGTCTATAAAGATTTCTATCTATCAAGAGGTTTAAATTACCCATCACAATACCATTCCTAGTTTGGTTTATAATGCTTATTTCTACCTTTGCCCATATCATACCACTCTGCAATTTGAGTCTAGTGGGAGAGCCTTTAAACTCCTTTAAGGTTCTGTTAGTCAGTGTCTAATCAGAAACCATTTTAGGTGTTTCAAGAGAGTTTAAAACAGGGTGGGGGGTGTTATGAGGGCAGGAAGAACAGAAGAGAAAATACAGAGTGTAGAGAGGGGAAAAGGAAGAATGGTATGACCCTGAGAGCAGAATATACTGACACCCTGGAGGTGAAGTCTGCAGGTCTAACACCTGCTACTGAGCTTTAGAGACACTCTCGCAGCCGATCCTGAATCTACCCCAGGGCACCCCATGGGCCATGGCTGGGGCTACAAAAAAGGGGCTACTTCTACCCCAGCCACTGGAGTCTGCAGTCCCCTGACGGTCACGGCCAGCTCTATCCAACAGCTTTAACACTGTCAGAGGCACAAACCTCCTGCTTCTCTCCCCTGCCCAGTGGTCTGCAGCCAGCACCTCTCACTAGCTGAATCTAATAGGAAACCCACTGGCCAGGGTGCTAGGCAAATTCGGTTTGCAAACTGGCAGTTTTATGTAGGTCAGTGAGTCTTCTACTTTGGAGGGTCTCCTGGAGGTTCTGATCCTGAGGATTGTACTGTTGCCTTCATATTTCCTTTTTCAGCCTCTTTGTCAAAGCAGCGGTAAAAGTTTTAAATAAGTTAATCTGTTGCCAAGCAACTCACTTTTATATCAGCCCAATTCCCATCGCCAGTGCTGGCAGTTTTAATTTCTTCAGTGACAAAGTACTGGCAGGTTTTAAGGAATTAGACATACACCTACGATACCCAGAGCGTGTTTTGTTTTGTTTTGTTTTGTTTTTTGGTCCTGAAAAAGTGCTTGTTTTCATTACCTTAGATACAGGCTTCTAAGAAGCTAAAGAGTGAAGTATCTCTCTTTTCAATTGGTTACACCATATATTTTATAGGTTTTTCACTGCTTTCTTTTTTTAGAATGAAAAAACTTAGTGACTTAGATAAAGCACTCTCCCCCTCCTCCTTCCTCTTCTTATCTTTCTTCTTCTCCCCTTTCTCTTCTTCTTCTTCTTCTTCTTCTTCTTCTTCCTCTACTTCTTCTTCCTCTTCTTCTTCCTCTTCTTCTTCCTCTCCTTCTCCTCCTCCTTATTCTACTTCTTCTTCCATGCTTTTCTGCTGAGTATTAATCATATTCCAGATTTGCCTTTATTTCTTAAAAAAAAAATGCTTAATGCTAGATGACAAATCAGAGATTTGGGACAATGCCATTCAGCTGCTATTTGGTCTTTCAATTAGAACAGTTTCCATGTATTCTTCACTAAGACACACACACACACATGCATATGCACACACAGAAGTGTGCATTTTTTCAACCTGTATAACTGAAGGATGGAGATTTGTTCTGTGGTTGATAAATGCTATTTCCAGCACCATCCATTCATTAGTTCAGCCCTGTGTGGGTGGTTCGTGTTTTCCTTTTGGTCATATTGAGCCCATTTTACAGGTGAAGAGTGAGGATCACGGAAGTTAAGTAACTTGCCCAAGTCGCACCTGTCATTGCGGGAGAAGGAATCAAGCCCAGGCGCGCTGGTGTTAAGGTGAGACCATGTGACTGTCCTATGATGGTCTCACATCACGGGGGGCACGTGTAGTGCTCATCTCATGCTTATGATCATGGTGAAGTTGATGAGCCCCAAGGTCCTTTTAAAATATGTGTCTAAACTATCATGCTATTTTAGTTTTGTTTAAAGTTATTTCTTTCCTCACTGCGCTCCTGACCAAAATGCTCTCACATGCTCAATTACAGCATAACAGTGAGCCTCCGGAAATGAGAGGATGGAGCTATGAACAATCACTCAAGAATTCTCATCCTTGCTACAGAGTCTGTCTGAGCGGCAGCTTCAAGTTGGGTCTACTTCATGAACATCTTAAAGACATGGTATCAAGCGATGGTAGCATGTCAGTCCATATGGTTGTCCTACCAATTGGACATTTTGACCTAACATTCTGGAAGAGAAAATAGATTGCATCATTCCACTGTCTTCAATGTCCACAGACTCAGCTAAAATTGACTGTATCTTTGACCTACTCTATCTCTGATCGGTGTTTTTTGTTTTGCTGCCACAGTTTGAGGGCAATGCCTAAAACAGGAGCAAGTGTTTCCTTGTTTTTTTTTCCTTTTTGGACTGACAAAACTTAAGAGACAGGGAAAGCAAGGCGATTTTTTTGGTCATGTGTATTAGGATCCTGCCACAAAAATACCAACTTTGCTGCCCATTACCACCTAGTGCTACTTCCATCCCCCCAGTGGAATCATTGTCCATTGCCTCTTAAAGTACTTTACTTTATATTACAGTTGTTTCAGTGTATTAAAATGCTTGCACCCTAGGAGATGTGAAAATGTAGCTATAAACCCTTTGAACTTTGAGAGGGAAGTTGGGGAGTCCTCTTGCATGCAGATGGTGGAAGAAGAAAAGGTCATTGTCAAAGTGAATTAGGGCACATTGAGTCCAATGCCAAAATTCAAAATTCCTCCTTTCAGACCTGATGCCATTTTTATCTCTAATTCACACCTTTGAAATGCAAAAGTCTGAAATATGTTCTGCAGAAATAGCAGGCATCTGTAAGTATGTACCTGACCTTCTTCATAGCAGCCTTTTTCTTCTCTCCAACATGCACTTATCAGATGCTAAGCTGGGGAGTTTTCTTCCATACTAAATTTCCTAATGCTTGATCACTGTCCTCTATATCTTGTGAAGCATCTGAAGTGCATTAAAATGTATCAGCATCTTTAGGGGCACCTGCGTGGCTGAGTCGGTTAAACAGCTGACTCTTGATTTCGGCTCAGTCATGATCTCGGGGTCCTGGGATCTAGCCTCATGTTGGGTTCTGTGCTCAAGAGGGAGTCTGCTTGAGATTCTTTCTCTCCATCTCCCTCTGCCCCTCCCCCCACTCACTCTCTCCCTCTCTCAAATAAATACATCTAAAAAATGAAATAAAATAAAATAAAATGCATCAGCATCTTTCAAGATAATTATTCACTCAAGCCTCACAGCAGCCTTATCCTTTTAGTCTGTAAACTGCTAAAGTAGGGATGAAGTCCCACTCTTTCTTCCTCCCCTGGCCCTGCGCTCACCATACAGCCCCCAGCACGAGCAGGCACTCTGCGGGCCATTTTAGCAGGAGCTGAGAATGCACTCCGCTTCTCTCCTTTCTCTTCAGATCTGCCTACCTGCAGACAGGATAGATTCTTAGGGGTTGGCTATGTCCTTGCACGAAGTGGCCATCCACTGACAGTGATTGGGTAAGTAAGTATGTCCAATTCTAAGAGTCAGGACAGAAGCCCACTGTTGCCAAAACCTAAGTCATATTCTCCAGTGTGGCCTTTCTCACTATATTTGGATTTTCATCTCCCTGGGTCCTGTGATTGTCTCTCTGTCGATTCAGAACTTTGTTGAAGAGATAGCTGTGGACATCTCCAACTCTGGAGTGTCAACCATGAGCCCATCATGGTACTAATTCAGTGCATTTGCTCACTGAATGCTTATAAAAGTTCTTGCAAGTCACAAACAGGGAGAAGGTACTTCAAGGACTTAAGGAAAAAACTTGCCAGAGTTAAATAGTTCATTAGTGGCAGAGCTGAGTGTTCCATCCAGTGCTGCTTGAGTGGAAACCCCGTATCATTTCTACCCCCATCAAAGACCTTTTAATTATCCCTGACTCCATGCCATTTCTCTACTTGTGTTTCTTGGTGAACCAGGATACCTATCCCAGATGTGTTGGAAGAAAGTCTCCGCTGGGGGTCACTTCTAGAGACTGCCTTTCAACACTATGTTCTTTCCATGGCACCACTAGGCAGGATCTGTAGAGAGGCAACTGGACTCTGGGCTCTCTTCCAGCTTTTTTTCATTTGGTGGGTAATCTCAGATTCAGTCTGTGGGTAATCTACCATTGCCTCTTTACTTCGCTTCATCACCAAGGACTTGTGTTACATCACGGTGCTTCCTACTCTTGTGAGAAGCAGCAGATTCTGATGGGAAAGAAGCCCTTGCAAGCAGCAGAGTGATCTTCCACAGTCCGTGACTACAACCAGGTTTGTGCGTTTCTTTTCCATTCATTTATTTACTACGTCCTTATAAAATATATGTTGGGCCTATGTAATAGAAAATGCTCTGTAAGTGCAAATTTAAAATAATAACATGGGAAAGGCTAAATGTTTGTGTCCCCTCAAAACGTATATGTTGAAATTCTAACCCTCGATGCTAGGGCATTAGGAGTTGGGGCCTTTGGGAGGTAATTAGGACATGAGGGCAGAGCTCTTATGAAGGAGGTAAGTGCCCTTATAAAAGGAACCTCAGAGAGCTCTTTTGCCCTCGTTGTGCCCTGGGAGGACACGAAGAGAAGTCAGCAGCCTGCAACAAGAGAGAGAAACTGCCTCACTAGAACCCTGATCAGTCTGATCTCAGATCTCCAGCCTCCACAACGGTGAGAAAAAAATTTCTGTTGTTAACAAGCCATCCGGTCTATGATACATTATTATAGCAGTCTGAACAGACTAAAATATAAGAGCAAACACCTTTCACAATTGTTTCTATGCCTTTTCTTAAATTAAAATGGAATCTGAATATAATTTCCAGATCTCCTCAGAATGCTGAACTGCCAAAGGCAGATAAAATTGTTGATGTCTTTTTCAGAAAAACAGGAGGCAAAGTTAAGGTTTGGGGTAGCTGTCCCCCTCTTGGCTTAAAAGGCACATCACTAGACTGGTTTGGAGGGAAATCAGATACTGTGTTCCTTTCCTTTGAGGATACACCTTGAAGCTGCTGGTTATATTCCGTAATACAAAAAACAGGCTGCAGATTATAAGAATCTAGAGTAGGAGAAATAGTCCAGATCTCTCTGCCGGATGAGACTTTTACCAGCCATGTGGAACCACTTTAGGTTGCTCAATCACTGCAGCACTGAAATATTTTAAAATTCCGAGCCATGTGTTGCCACATACTAAACACAGTTTCAGCAAACCATCCGCTGTGGCTTTCTCATGGAATCAGTCTATGGATTGTCAGAGGTTCCAAATTTGCAAACCAGAAAGAGCTACACTTCATCAGGGCTTCGAGAAGGCCCCCAGGGAAGGGAGGCATTCCTGCTTTCTTTTTTCCTGTCTATGTAAACTCCCAAAACACTTATTTCAGTCACCTGGATAATAAATTATTGCTGTGAGTTTCTTCTACATTACATTTAATGAGAATCACATAGGTTGTTGGAAGAGTTTGAGAAGAG
Source organism: Neomonachus schauinslandi (assembly GCF_002201575.2). Taxonomy (NCBI): domain Eukaryota; kingdom Metazoa; phylum Chordata; class Mammalia; order Carnivora; family Phocidae; genus Neomonachus; species Neomonachus schauinslandi. Next base: position 9,274,628 of record NC_058412.1, on the reverse strand, counting down.
GTAGAGGACCAGAGCAAAGCAGAACAATGGGGGTGGGACCTCCTTGGGGATGGTCCCCACTCAGTGGGAGAATGATTATTGTGTTTCTAGTCTAAGAAAGCAGATTTTCATAATAGGGTATTTTCTTTTTATTTAAGGCTGAATGCCAATGCTATTGTAGATGCTTTAAAAATTTTATCTTTTTGCATACTCAGTTCCCTCTTCCTAAAATGCTGTTCCTCTCCATATCTACCCTGTTAGTTTCTTATCTGTGATGATCAGCTCAAATGTCACCTGATAGAAACATTCATTCCACGGCACATATCCTTCCCTTGTGCTCTCTGGTGTCTTGTGTCAACCTCTATCAGGTAGAATTATAGCTGATAGTGCACTTGTAGACTCCAACTCGAGGGAGTCGCTCTGTATTATTAATTTCTGTGCCCCCAAGAGCCAGCATAGTACCTGGAAAAGAGTAGTCACCCAGAAAGTATTAGTTGAATAAATTGGTGGATGGATGAATGATCGTAATTGAAAAGTTATTACCTGCATGTACATTTCTGCTGTATGATCCAAATCCGTAACAGTTTTATCCAACTTACTCAAATTTCTCAGTATCACAATCATAACAGACATGATGTCTAGAGTTTGCCAAATCCTCATGAAATTTGGGGTCAGAACAATGGACCATGTTGGAAATAGTGGGTCAAATCATCACCTCTCTACCTGCCTAATAAAATTAAGTTTTGAATAAACTTCTCCTCAGTTCTGATACTATGTTTATGGGATTTTTATTATTTTGAAATTTAGCCTATATAAAAAGAGTATATGTAATGTTTTTGTATGATTTAAGGGATGATACCTGTTATTAAAAGATAATAATGAAATAAGCACTCATGAACCTCCTATCTAGCTTAGGAAATAATGGACTGTGGTCTTCATCAACTTGGATATGAAATTCAAACATTTGGCTCTGTCTTAATTATAATCACAATTTATGAAAAGTTTATATTTTATTTAGTGAACATGATTAACATTAGCAAAGCCATAAATAATCATTTAAGACTATTATTGAGACCTAGACAGCTAATGTAATGCTCTTGTCATCTCTGTGATATCCACTGTATTTCGTGCGTTATTTCCTTGCTTCCCTGGTGTGTGGATTGCTCCCAGGTCTGTGTGTGAGTGTGTGAGTGTGAGTGTGTGTGTGTGTGTGTTTCTTAACCACCCATGTAGCCTTTTGCCTGAACCCTATGTCTGCAAGTATCTAACTGTCTGATGGACATTTATATCTGTAGACACCACAGGTCCTCAAACTCAATGTAACTAAAACCACATTCCTTAAATTCTCTCAGGACCTCCCATAACCTAATCTTCCTTCTCCATATCCTGATTGGGTCACTGACTCTCCCACACTACACATTTGGAGTATCATGAGTTTCTCCCTCTCTTTCAAAAATGCAGTGCGTCACAAAATGCTTTTCTCCTCATGGCTTCTTTTGTTCGCGATATCCTGCACACAATTTTTAGGATGATGTTTTTAAAGAACTTTCTAGCCAATAACTCCTCAGGTTAAGCAATAAACAGACCACAAATTTTGATGGATCTCTGTGGCCTATGATCTAAAGAGACCAAGGTGACAACTCAGGAGCCATCATGAGGGAACCCCGGTGAATTAAGGTGTGGCTTTCTGACCTCAGACAGAGATCATAGACTGTTTATTTGGGTTTAGCCATCCCAGAAAACAGAGAGGCAGAATAGCTCTCGTTCGGGGGGAGAAGGACTAATGGCTGGTCAGGACAACAGACTTGAGGAAAGGCAGTGCCCAGGATCACTTGGGCCACCCCCCTCATGTTCTGTCAGAGCACACATGTTGCCATCATATCGCTCCTCTTTCTTCTAGAATATGTAGTCTTAATTTCATCCAAAATATCCAGAACTTTCTCCTCATTCAAATTTAGCAAAGACCTTTAAGGACTGGTTATTCATTTTGTATACTTGGTACAGAATAAACTCTACAAAGAAGTCAATGTATCTTCCTTGAAGAGGTTTGCATGAATGAATTTTTTATTTATGATTACATGATTGAACCAAACCTGCCCCAACCAATCTCATCATTCCCCCAAAGCTAAAAACACCTCTAATGGCTTCTCAGACCTGTAGAGTGTTAGACAGTTTACTGGGAGGTTTCATATGCATCAGCTGCATATATTCCTCTAAAGAAAGAAGGGTGCTACGATTATGCTGTTTAATGGAGTTTCCAAAAGAAAATGGAGGTTTCCAGGCTTCTGCTGTTTTGGGAGGTGCTACATTGCTAATACTCGAGAAAGACCAGATGAGAAGCCAGATGTCTGGACTTTGCAGTGCCCTTGATTCGATCATGTTATGTTTTATTTTTTGTTGTTGTTTCGTTTCTCTAAAGCAATGGATCTTGTTGTCTTCGCCTCATACTTTATTCAAGACAGAATTGTTTGTTTGAAAGGGTTATGGTTTGTAAAAACCTGGATTAAAATCATGCTCTTTTGATATATTTGCTGTGTGACACTGGGTGGTTTATTTACCATCATTGAACTTCAATTTCTCATCTGTGAAAGAGTAGTGTTACAATCAGCATCCTGATGCTGTGGTGAGGATCACACAAGTCACTATGAGGACACTTGGAAACATCATGTGTATTACCTATGCTGGGGATTGCCAAGATGATGGCAACTCCCAACCAGGGTGTCCATACGAGATCATCACGCAGATTATCCCTAAGGCCTAGATCCCTGCTTTCCATTTGGGCCATATACAGTGAAATCAGTGCCCTTGAAGGGGTTTCCATGTGATACCCGCCCAGGTGTGCCTTATTCCATAGTTCACAATTAGACTTAAACTTTACTGAAGGACTACATTATTAGATATCATTAGAAGCCAACCACCTGAATGGTATTAAATTACAAGTATAATTCAGTTGGATTCAACAAATATTCACTAAGCACCAGATATCATGTGTGTAAAGAGAAATAAAGCAGGGTTTCTGCTTTCAAGAGTACAATGTATATGTAGTCAGGAAGATAAATGTAAATAATTGTGTAACAGTGTGTGACAAATACTATATATACATATATATATATATATATATATATATACACCAAGGGCTGTAAGGACACAGAGGAGGGAAGTGTAAATGACTCTGCTTGGTCAGAGGACAGGTTTCAGGAAAGACACACAGAAGAGATGCGTTGGATCAGGACCCCAGAAAAAGAAAGGAGGTTGCCTGGGTAGAAAAAAATGGGAAACAAAATATTATAGGCAGAGAGAACACCACCTAAAATATCAACCAAGGTGTTTTGGTTGGAATCTCACTTCTTACTCCCTATTTCACCTTGGGTAAATTACTAGACCCATCATCTACTTTTTTGTGAGCTGATTCTAATAATGTCTACCAAGAAGGTCTTAATATAGATGAAATGATACTGTGAAATTTCACCAGTTTAATACTTGGTACACAGAACTAACTCCATAAATGTCAGGTGTCAATGAGCAGATGCATGGCTTCTTCATGGAACACAAAGAACATGATGGCAGCAGTGTGGTTTGGCATTTTACTGAAGGTCTCTGGGGTTAAAATCCCCTGGAGACTCCCAGTGTGGATGCTTGGCTGAATGTTGAAGCCTGGGAGAGCAACGGTCATGACCAGGTTTTGTTGTGTGTTTGCTTCTCATTCAAACTGCTAAACTACATCATTGGGGTGCACCTCTCCCCTCTCCCCTGGGGACTATTCCCTGTTCATGTCACTGAGGACTTTGTTGGGCTTCTCAGAGCTGAGGTCCCTGGGCTCACTTGGTATGGCAGCCATGACTTTCTCAGCACAGCAACGCATCCGCTGCACCATGGTGCACGTGGCCAGCCCAACAACAGCATAGTTGGAGACGCTCTCCCGGTGATGACCACCGTCCACCCTGGGTTAATGTTTCATGTGACTGAAGTTATATTAGTGAAGCCAAATTCCAAGACCATTGAATTATGCACAGCGGTTTCCAAAGATGGTGGTTCAAACTTCTGTGCTGGGGACCTTCCACTTTCCCCCGACCCATGGGCACCCCCACAGGGTTGTACCCCTGACCTGGGAAATACTCCTCCAGGATACAACGTGTGAAGTCGGTACCTCCCACCAGGCATGTGATGGAAGACAAGTCAACTGCTCGTGCTCACTGGGCAGCACTCTTCAATTTTAAGTCCTCCTGAGCAGCAAAAGGGGCCACAGAGAAAAGGTCCCGAATCCATGGTGTTAACTCACCATTAATAGTGCTGCCTTCAGACTACCGCGCTGTGGACTGGCCCTCTGGTTTGTGGTTTTGCTTTTTAACTCCCAGCTCAGGTTGGGAGCAATAAGGTTAGCCACCTGAAACAACAACTTTTGGCTAATCTAGAGTGATCTATTTCCTCAGCGAAGATTGCTTTTTGCGCTATTTTTATTTTTAAAGGGAGTTAACATTTAACGTGCACGTTAGCTGGTTCCTGGCTGCCTGAATAGGTCTGTTTGTTTGGGCATGTCCGGCTGCCAGGCTGCTGAGCCCTGCTTTCCTCAAGGTTCAGGAAGCTCTAAATATTAATGAGGGGCCAAAGACCCATGCATTTGGCAACTCCTTCCCCACCATGCACTCCATTAAACACAATTTCCGAAGGCATTTCATAACTTAGAAAACCTGCCCAGGAAAAGCACAGCACCATTACAATTCTGCATGATGGTAATTTCTAAAATGTCATGTATGCAGAAGGAACTGGTGATCTGACAGATGTTCGGTCAGTGGTTTACACTGCATAGCTCAGAGCACTTGGATAGATGAGTGGTTCTCCAAGTGTGGTCTCCAGGTCAGCGGCATCAGCATTGCCTGGGAAATCTGTTAGAAATGCAAATTTCTGGGCTCTACAGCTGCCAACCTGCTGAGTCAGAAACTCATCAGAAATCCTGGGGCGGGGCCCAGCCATGTGGTGATTGCATAGCAACATGCAAATACTGCCTTCCTATCTGTGGGACCAGAGTTGCCCATGCAAGGGACATACAAGTGTCCTTCAGGGAGTTTAGGATTGGGGTGCGGGCAGCCCTCTATTCCATTCCCAGTTCTTCCATTGGTTAGATTCTTACCTTAGTAACATTCCTGAGCCTCACTTTGCTCATTTGTAAAATGGTGTCACTGATACAATCTGCTCTATTTAACTCCTTGAGTTGTGATATTGTTAATAAAAAATAACAAGCGAAATTTTTTTATTCTAAATAATAAAATAAATACTGGTAAAGTGCCTTGAAACCCTGAGAGTATTTCACGTAGTTAACACTTATGTCAGCGCCTTGGTGCCAGGATTCCCTTAGTTAATCAGCCTCACCAGCTATACTGGAACATCTGAGACACAGGACACCGAGTCTAACCACAGTGCAATATTACTGTGTCCTATCGAAGATGACAACAAGAAACATTCATTGCAGGTGTCTATTAGATGGAAAAATGAAGAGGGTGTTCAGGGGAACCCTAAGAGACTTATGGAGATGAAGTAGACAAGCAGAGGAACAGCAGGTGCCTCTTGGAGGCAAGAGAGCAGGGTGTGTTCACCAATGCAGAGTTGAGTGTATCTGGAGCAGAGAGTGTGCATGAGTGTGTTTAAATACCTGTGTGTGTGTGTGAGCACATGACTGAAAGAGGACAGAGGTAGACAGGGTAGTGTGGGAGAGAAGGGTTGGAGGGAGGGAGGGAGGGGCGGAGAGAGAAAGAGAAAAACAGAGATGGAGTGAAGGGCACCTTGGTGGCTCAGTTGGTTAAGCATCGGACTCTTGATTCCAGCTCAGGTCATAATCTCATGGTTGTGAGATCGAGCTCCACGTCGGGCTCTGTGTTGGGCGTGGAGTCTGCTTGAGATTCTCTTTCTCCCTCTCCCTCTGCCCCTCCTTCCCCCCCAAAAAGAAACAGAGATGGAGAGAGACTGAAGCAGATACTGAGGGAGACAAAGAATGTCAGACAAAGAGAGATAAGAAAGAGGAAGAGGGGCAGAAGGGGCAGGAGACTATAACAAGGAAGAAGCATCTTTATGGCATCTTAACAGTGTTCACACAATTATCAGTAGCAACCCCTATTTGTACTTAGCTATGCTCCCCTCAGTCCTCACACCCAGTCTGCGAGGTTGACCCAGGTGGAAACTGAGGCCCAAAGGACGTAGTTTCTTTTCTGACCCATACCAGCATGTGAAGAAGCTGAGGCAGAAGCCCAAGGAGTGGCCACAGGAGCTGGGGCCCTACACGGGGCACCTGATGCTCCTGGCTCTGCCGTGAGGACCCCATGTCAGCCTTTGTACAGTTGGAGAAGGCTGGGTGAGGCCACCAGCTGGAGTGCAAGCAGGGCTGGCCCAGGCCAGCTCTGTGCGTATGCATGTCATAGGCCACCTGCAGCGCTTACTGAAATGATAATATAACAGTTAGGCTATTTAAATTAAAAACACTCTGTTTTTCCCATCACCCTGAATATATAACATTTTTTGCCCTATTTCCCTCCACCCCTTTCCCACAATTGTTTTTCACACCGTGGTAATCGTAATATATATATTATGATGATACATCTTTTGACCCTTTTTTTTTCATTATTACTGCATAATAAACAATTTTACTTGTTGCTATGGTGTTTCCACAATGTTCGTTTTAATAGCTACATAATATTTTATTCAGGGAATGTGCCATAAATTATTGAACCATTTCGGTTGTTTTCTTAGTTAAGTCCCCATTCTGTGATAAAACATTCATGTCAATACACAAAATAACTCATTTCACTTTTACTATGCCTTTTGGTACTTTGATTCTTGTTATTTTCTCTTAGAGTTGGATAGAATTTGGAAGGTAAGAACCCCATTTTTAATAGGATGCTCATGGTTATCTTAAGACATTCCACAAACATTCCAGATGCTGTGATCTTCTATTTATATCCATCTAGTCAAACACACCAGCACCCGTCTCCCCTTTTATGGAGTTTTGTGCACGTTGGCTGTCTTCCTTCACCTTCTCTTTTCTCATTCTGCGCTGGTTTAGTCTGGGGGGTCTGACAGCCCTCCTCAAAACACACACACACACACACACACACACACAACTTGCTTCTTGTGTTTTGTTTTTCATCCAACAAGGAAACAAGTTAGGTTGCCAGGGTGTTCCTTCTCTCTCCCTCACTATGCCTTTTTTTCTCCTTGCCATAATAATTTCCTAGCTCATCCATTTCTCTTTAAATTCAGTACTTGATTTCATCCTTCACTTGAGTATTCTCTTCAGGAGTGTTCCCTACTATTCAATTTTCATTATCAATGGGTTTGAGGACACTTGGGAGCCCCTGTCAGGAATCAGGTCATCAGACCAGCCTGGAAGGTAAGCAAGTGCCCAACATTGGAGGCTCCCTTCCTTACTTTGGCCACTATCAAATGAGCCCACGTAGACCCCTCCATTTCACCCTCTCTTTTAGAGACACACATGTATGTATCAAATACAGTGCCCTCACTTCTAACTTCCTTTAATTTTACTATCAATAATGTTACCTTTTCAAGTTCCTGGTTTTGTTATTTTCTTACTGGATGTTGTGTATTTTGCAGGTTGCTTCAGCTTATTTTGTGAAAGAAATGGAAAGATAAATGAGTTGGGGGCCTGGGTGGCTCAGTCAGTTAAGTGTCTGCCTTCATCTCAGGTCATGATCCCGGAGTCCTGGGATCAAGCCACACGTTGGGCTCCCTGCTCAGTGGGGTGTCTGCTTCTCCCTCTGACCCTCCCCCCCTCTCATGCTCTCTCCCTCTAATAAATAAATAAAATCTTAAAAAAAAAGATAAATGAGTCAATTTCTGCTTGATTGAATACACAAAGATTTGAAAGTTAAAAAAAAAAAATAATGGAAAGACATCCCCTGATGTGGTGACTCAGATAAAGTTGACTTCCAAAGCCATTTTAGCCAAAGGCCAGGCATTATTATTCATTATACCCAAACCCTCGTCCAAGGCAGACTGGTTGGAAGTCCCACTTTTGAAACTCACTCCCTGGAAAAGGGACCCCTGGTGAGGGTTGGATAGTCCGGTTCCTGGGATCACTGCTGAAAATCTATCCTAAATGCCAATTGCATGCTGAATGCATATGAACTGTGGTGCTTGCCATGCCTTCTGATTGGAAGAGGAGAGATGGAGAATTGAGGGTATCTTCTTTCTTTTGGGGCAGCAGAACCTGGCTAGCCATGTACCAAACCCATTTCTTTTTTCCCTGAACACACAGCAAGGAGACATTTCCAACTTTAGTTAGTTGGAAGTTAGTTGAGGCCATTGACTGAATTCCGGCCAGTGGACTGTGTGCAGAGGTGGTAAGGGCTGCTTCCATCCTGGTCCATGGAAGGCTACTACCTACACATGCTTTCTTGTACTCTTCCCTTTTTTTCCAGCTTCACACAGATGGATCTGGTCATTGTTTTGGAAAGCACGTATTGAAGATAGCAGAGCCACACCATGGGAACACACCAGGTCCCAGAAAGTCTGCGCTGCTAATGAGGAACATAAATTTTGGGATTTATGTGAGCAAAAAAATAGATTTCCATCACGTTGCTGCTCATACATTTTTTTCACTTGTTTGTGACATATGGTGCTATTCTAACAAAATACACTATCAACCCAGTAACTGAACTGAGTCTCTTCATGAATTCTAAGTCATTTATTATCATTGCTGTTCAAATCCAGCCTATTGGTGTGAGGGCCAAGTAAATGCCTTTCAGAATCTGAAGTGCATAATTTTGGTCACTTATTTTGGGTTCTGCTGAGGATCCTGCATCATTATTTTTTTCTTCTGAATGATTTCATAAACATTATTATACAAAGTAAAGAGAAAAGGTCTCTAGAGTTTTCAATGCCTCTCCATTTTCCCATAAGCCCTATATAATAATCATTTAAAATATAAAACAATCCAATAAAATGAACTCAAGGAACCAGTGAGAAGAGACTTTGTATATAATATTTGCAGGCAGATGAATGCTTGTCAGAGTCAGAACAATGCCCTTTAATTAAATTATTGTACTGACCAGGCATCCTATTTTCTTTCGTGTTTCACTGCTTCTCCCTGACAAGTTCAACCAAAGCACTTTTCGTTTTTTAAGTAATAAGTCTGGCTCTTAAAAATGTGTATTTCTAGCTCGACACAGCATGGCTTTCTCATTTGCTGTGTATGAATGGAGTAGTTGGTTTTCTTTGGAATCACTATATAAATCCTCATTTTTTTGCTTGTGCTGGTGGTGTGCATGCACACACACGCTCACACGAGTATCTGTGCTGAGGAATTCTGTGAATGTGAAGGTTTCCCCCCCCAGTGCGGACAGCAGTTGATGGGGGTCGATAAGGTGCACCTTTTTTACAGGGTTATCAGCCTCCAAAAGATGCAGGAAGAGGAGAGCCAGTGAATTTGCGGGTGTTAAGCTGTTGGATATTCTGGATACAGGTTTTTAAAAAATTTACAGTTTAATAAAACCCAGCTGACACCAAGTCTTATGTTTATGAGATATGAGTCAATGATGACATGCCCCTAAGCTATTCCAATGAAAAGAAAGTTTCTAAGGCAAGCAGCCGTTGGTTTTGTGGGAAGCTGAGCCAAGCATGTTGCTTGAGCCTGTGGGGTGGATTCTTCCTTCATTTCAGGGAGACTAAGAAATCTTCAGAGTGAGTTCCAAGGCAGATTTTTTTCCTGTTAGAAAGTGCAGTCAGAGACCAATTTGGTCTGTCCGTAGTCGTTCTGACCCTCCTTGCTGTCAAAGCCAAGGACTTTGCTGTGAACGGTCATCTTGAGGGTGAAGCAAGCTCAGGGATCAGTGAGCCTTTGTTTAGGTGTTGTTTATGTTTTTGAAGCTTTTGGAAGTCTTTCCTAAAAGAGGTCTTGTGTGATGAAGGAAGATGGCTTTGCAAAAGCAAAGATGGTTTCCTTGTGCCGCCATTTAATTCCTGGCAGGGATGTTTGTCCTCCTCAGACTCTTCCTACTAAGCCATCAAAGGTGACACCACAGTCCCCACATGGCCTCATGACATATCGGGTTGGAAATACCCATGCAGTTAAGAAGCACAGGAAATAGTAAACTCTCTTCATCTTCTCCAAATAAGCTGAGCATTTCTCTGGAGGGAAAGTATTGCAGATATTTGCCTTGAGGAAGAGAATACACCCTCTATAAATTAAAACCTTTTATTTTAGTTTTCAAAATTTCTTATTTTCATTAGGAACTAAGAATAAAGCCAACTTTCTCCTTGGACCTGAAAATACAGAGTGACAGACACATCCCAGACATACAATTGATGAACATTTGAGTAGGATTTCTTTATAAAAGTTTATCTGTGGACTGGAGGTACACAGCCTGACTCAGTTGTAAAATACTTTTTTGTCATGATAAGATATGGCCTTATATTAACAGTCTAACCTACACTAGACACAATATGATTCAGGGGTTAAAACATATCATCAATGATCATGGTTAGAACCAAGGAATTTTAATGGTAAGGCTACTTTTAGGAAAGCTCTTTCCAAGTATATGTATAATATATTATTTGGAATTCATATTTAATGAATTCTATTATTCAGAGGGCCAGCTTCCAGCAAAGTCAATTATATACAAAATATAACTTAAGACAGAGGTTTGAAAGAGAAAGAGAGAAGATGGAGACAAAGATGAAGAGGAGGAAGAGGAGCAAGAAAGGGAGGGAGGGAGGGGGAGAAGCAAAGAGGGGGAGGGGGAAAGAGGGGAGACAGAGGGAAGGAGAGAGGGAGGGAGAGAGGTTTGCTTCTGACAGGGGTGTCAGCTGCAATAACACTGTTGTACTTTACTCCACCAGAGCTGATCTTGTCCTTCTTGACCTGATGCTAGGAGTGATTACGGTATACCTAGACCTTGGGACACAGTCGCTGGAGGTGACCTTGGCTACTTCCTGCATTCATTTGCTCCATGATGTACACCAAGTGCATCCTCCTCAGCCCTGAGCACTAAAGTGTAAACATAAGACTGACAAATAAGAATTTGTCCAGAGAAAAACGACTAGTATATTAAGTCTTGTGAGGCCAGAAAACCACCTCTAAGGAGAGAACAACATGGAGAGAAAAAGAAATATTTAGCTGAAGACAGAAAACTCAGTGGAGACCCCAATTCTGTTTTCAAGTGTAGAGTGGCTATAAAGAAAGAAAAACTGTTGACTCACTCTGGGTGAGCTTCATTAGGCAGGCAATTTGAATAGGGAGATTTCAACTCACTGGGATTATGACTCAGTAATCCAAGATGAAATCATCTGTCCTATACATTCCTTATCACAGGATCAACAAGAGATCTTCAGTAATCCTGACAAGGAAACTGTGGGTGAAATTCGCAGCGGATGTGTGCCATCAGATGTTTTCTATGTTCCTTTTCTGCTCCAAACTTCTGTGGTTTTTTGTTTGTGTTTGCTTAAGACAACTCTACTGAATTGATGGAAAAGGGCCAAGCTTTAGAGGCAGAAATATACTTTATGCCAAGAAAGGCTATCAATAGGTTTACTGTCATGTTAGACTTCACATGATGAAAGCAAGAATAAAAGCTCCCTATTCCTGTTAGTTCTTGATATTGGCTTGATATTGTCCAAGTTCCTCTACATAGACAGCTAACCTATCCCAGGCACTGGAGGTTTACACGCCCCCCACAGAGATGTCATTAAAAGAAGATTTAGTAGCATCTAAGCAGAAAAATATAATTCTCCATATCTCATCACCTAAAGTGCTACATACAGGGGCACCTGGGTGGCTCAGTCAGTTGAGTGTCTGACTCTTGATTTTGGCTCAGGTCATGATCACAGGGTCATGAGTTAGAGCCCTTCGGAGTCTGCATGAGATTCTCTCTCGCCCTCTCCCTCTGCCTCCCCCCTCACTCTCTAAATAAATAAATAGAATCTTTATAAAAAATTAAGTGCTATGTACAACTCACATTTCCCACTTAAACTTTACAAAAACCATACCCAGTTGTTACCATCCCCTTTCTACAAGTGAGAAACTGAGGGAAATTGGAGCTTGTCTACCTATAGTATTTTAACATGGCAAATATTTTGGAATGGAGACGAAAGAAGGTTTTTCGTTTCAATAATGTTAATTCAGCAAGTCCATGGAGTACCCACGCTGTGTCACTTGTTTAGTAGGTCCTATAGAGAATTTATAAATGTGCAGATGGTGTAACTGCAAGAAAACTACTTGAAAAGCAAAACTAAAATAAGAACACCTCATAGGCATGATAGAAAAAGGTGTATCTTTATATGGAATAATTTTGTTTGTGTTATCTATGCATTTAGGACTTTATTCCTCAGTAAATCATTTGTAATAAAGCAAAGTTTTATTTTTGAATTCCTCAAAATGTTTGAAGGATTCATAATACCATCAAAAATATAAAATCTTAGGGATAAAGCTGGTAAAAGATATGCAATCCTTGTATGCTGAAAATGACAAAACATTGCTGAGAGAAAGTAAGGAAGATTTAAATGAATGGAGCAATATACCATGTTCATCTACTGGAAGACTCAAAGTTACGAAGCATATTCAATCAAGTTATCTTCTGCACGGTCCTGATAAAAATCAAGTCAGGGTTTTTCTAGAAATTGACAAGCTGGTTCTATGACCCACGCAGAAATACACAAATCACTCTGACAGTAAGAGGTAAGTAAGGGCAGGACTGTGGGCATTGGAAGTTTAGTCCATTGTTTTTATCTATGTATTCCCAAACCCAGTACGGTGCCTGCCTCCCAGAAAGAAAATAATCAGTAAGTGTTTCATGAATGAATCCAGGTTTTCACTTTGTTGTTGTTCTTGTTTTCCTAAATAAGCTAGATTAGATGGTGATACACTGGATTCAGTTAACGTCTTCTCTCTGACAATTTCAAAGTTAGTCTGTGAATACACAGTAGAAACACAGAGGGGGAGATTCTTGTCAAGACATGTAAAAGTGTGTTACTGGTGATCGGGAAAAGTGACATCAAATGGTTTTTCTAGAAATATTCCATTTCAGAGGAAAGATGGCCTGCTCAGAAGGAATGCTATAATGCCAGGCAGTGCAGACAGGGGATGTAATACTACAAAAACTGAAAGCTGTATTTTGGTCACAACTTGAATTTTTAGTGTCCTAATGAACTCAATGCCCTCATTCCAGTGAATACTTCCCCTGGCCAAGATCTGATCAGAACCTTCCAGACACCCACATTCATATGTTTTTCTCAACCTGGGCCTCTCTCAGGGACACTGTCTGACACTGGGACACTGCCTGACACTCTCCAGTGGTCACGGAGGATTTCCTGGCCCTTCAGATCCCTTTATTACAGATTGTCTTCTGGTTTAGCTCTAACCCTAGAAATAGCACCTAAAGACAAAGCAATTCTCCATTAGTGTCTTCTGACTCTTATCACATTGTGTCATAACTTTTGGATAGCTATGCTCCAGTATTTCTCCTCATCAATTGTTTAAAAGGAAAATATGAATTTAGATTATTGTTTTGTTTTACTGGAAGGAGTCTTATGACTAGAATTTGAACGATGTTTTGCAATGTCTGTTTCCTATTAATTCTGGGATGTGCTTTTGAATATATATCCATCCATCCATCTTGACACCAATAAAATTTAGAAGCATCTTACAATTGCAGTTGCCCAGACCCATATTGTTATATTCACTCTGGCAAAAGTTGGTTAATATTCTGGTAGCATGACAAGAAAATGGAACTCTTTTGCTGTTTCAGCCAACAACCATTTAAAGACTGTTTAAGGAATGAACATGAATCCTGGTTGTTGTCTGAAAAGATTTTATTGACACCTTTTGGTAATATCAAATATCTGCCAGGATTAGAAGTTACAGAATTGATGTAAGTGGCTTGGATATAAGTCTTGAAACAATAGTGGAAAGTTCTTGTTGACACAGAGGATAATATTGTGTGAGGAAAAAAAAAAAGGACATCAGTAAGTAGTTGAAAATTGTTTCAGACAAGTGATTATGAGTAGGAAGTAATTTTAGTATCCCTTAACCAATTAACTTTACTTATATTTTCCTTTTTATGTTTGCATAAGTGGTATAAGATTAAAAACAATATCTCACATGTCTAAAGAACATTTTCAATAAATATAAAATATAAATTTTCTGTGATAAAAAGCTATATGCCATCATTGAATCACCAGAAAATAAGGGTTCACTGGATTCTTTGAAATTATTAATTTGAAATACAAATTCTTTGAAATACCAATTCTTTGGGATTAAGATTTGAAAAGTTGAAAAAATATTTTAACACAAAATTTATATAGCCTTTATCCTATATAAGTCCCTACACTAGGCCTGAGGAAAGTACAGACAGGTTGTGTAAACCAAATAAAAAGCAACTTACAAAGAAGTGAGACTATAAATAAATACTTTTAATAGCATTAAAATGATAAGTGCTTTGCAAAGGGTCATCTAACTATGTACTATGAAGAGTTCAAAGATAAGAAGGATGATGTCCAGCCTAAACTGAAGATAAGCCTTAACGATTGTCATTTGAGCTCAGTGTGACTCACAGGTAGGATTTTCACAGACATGGATGGTGGCAGACATATCACAGGGGAAAAGAGATCACCTTTAGAGGTGTCCTTGGCAAACGACAAAGAGTCTAGGCTATAACTTATGGTCTGCAGAGCAAGTAAAGGGCCATGAGGCAGGTACAGAACAAGGCGCTAGCTCATAGATGGTCTCAAATCCACGGCACTTGGAATTCATTGTAGGATCAATTAGAAACCATGGAACATATTTACACAGTAAGTACATCTGATCACATATCCTTAAAGAAGAGGATCCTGGTATCGCTTGTAGGGTACATTTGTGTTGGGATCAGGGGCAGGAAGGGAGGAGGTAAGGAACACAGTGGAAGAATAGAGGAGATGGAAGAGAAAATCAAGTTAAAACTTTCCCTGAGAGATCTTTGTTTTGAAATGGTTTACAGATAGTCCCCTGACAGTACCTGCAAGCGCCAATCAGTGGTGTCATCACATCTTACATGATTGAAGGAACAACATCATGGTGAGTCTATACTCACTGTTATAATTTGCATTCTTCATTCAAAAGAGTTACCACCTTTGAGATATGAACTAATTTCTCTAATTATATTGTGGGCTCAGACTACTGCAATGAATGGCAGGTGAAATCAGGGAACTATAAGGGTTTGTGGAGTGAGGAGATTGTTAACAGCACCCTTGGCTATGGTGGTCATCAGTGGAGAGAAGAAACTGAATATATAGTCCCCACAATACTAGATCTCAAACTAGCTGAGTTATGAATCTTAAGCTTGAGAAAGAAAACTAGCAGGATGGAAAACACACACACTCACATACACACATACGCACACACATACACACTCATGCATAGACACATACACACATGCATACACACACGCACACAGGCTTATGGATGTGAAAAATATGAAAACTCAAAACATTTTTTCTATGTTTTTTAAGGTGAAACAATGAAGAGTGTTAGAAAGAGCATACAATTTTTTTCTCAGCTACATTTGAGTGTGACTCTAGGCAAGTGATTTAATGAGTATGTCTGAGCCTTAGTTTGTTTATAGTTATATTACAAGTCTGTCACTCTTACTTACAGTTATTTTTGGGGAAGGAAAGTTTCCTCACAGCAGAGGTTTAAGCTTGGCCCGGGTGCCCTTACATGCACAGGGCACTCTGCTCATCAGAGACTTTTCAAAAAATACCTTGAAGTCAACCTGTCATAGGAGAGTGAGGTCAGCAAGGTCAGTGAGCACCTAGTGTTTTGGTGAAGTGAAACAGAGAGGTTCCTCGATTGATGAATCTGGCCTCAACACAAGTAGTATATGTTTGACCTGAGGCCAGTTATTTGCTTTCTCTGATCCTCCGATCATTTATCTGTCAAAGAATCACATTAGGATTGCTAACAGGATTCAATCAGTTTATGGTGTCGGCACATAGTAGGTACTCAACCCTAGTCTCTGTCTGGCCAGATATCCCTGCCATTGTAGGGACATTTCACTTTTGACCTCTCTTGTAAGCTGGTTCTCACACTTTCCCTCAGCACTTCTGGCATGTTCTGATGTTATCTCACTCAGCAGAAATAGCTGCTGGGAGCTGACCTTCATCTTCAACTGTCAGATTTTTTTGAAAAATTATCCCTCAGAACGTAGCAGTTCATTTAAACCAAGTCCAGACAGAAGAGACACCACCCACCCAGCCGTATGTAGTGTGAGGCTTGGTTGTATCTCTTGATTCAGAGAGGTTCCTTGCTGACAATTTGACTGGTAGGAGCATGAAGAAGGAAGAAAAAGAAACACACACAAACACACCGCATCCTCATCTGTTAAGAGTACATCTTCCAGAGAACAAATTAAATGTTCTGTCTTACGATCAATTAAAGCCCATTGAAGCACTCTTGATGAATGTCCTATGCTGTGGTGCTTGAACACTTTCTGGTAAAAGTGATGGATTCAGTTAAACCTCAAGCCAGATTTTGGGACCACGTCTTCATGCTGAAGGGCTCTGGAGAAACAGCATTTCAAGACTGTCCACCTGCATGAATCTGATTGAGATCAGATTTTAAGTCTTATTTCTGGTTTTCTTCTTTTCAGTATTGGTGCTGTCCCGGTGTCCCCTTCCTCCCCAGTGCTTCTTGTCAGCATCCCCAGCTGACTCTGAGGATTAGCTGTACATCCTCCACTGAGGCTCTGCTTGTTGAAAACAAGTAGTGCCAAACACAGAGGCTTTGGATAGAGATTTGCTTTTTGTGGATCTGGACCACACGCATACTCCCTGGCATCTGTGAATAGGATGCCATATTCCAGTGGTTAAAACAACAAGATCTAACGTTTCCATTCATTTCAATCAGCAAACCATGAAGAGTATGTACTGGGAATCAGACTCTGTGTTAGTCTCTGAGGTGGGGCAGGACGATAGGCACAATGGTGATGATGTGCAATCCTTGCCCTGGAGGAGATTATATTTCAAGTCCTATGACTGGTGCTGGGGGTCCTATAGCAGCCCTATGCTCCCAAAGCTTACAGCATAACGAGGACAGGGGCCACTGACGAAGCAAGTATGATGAGTCCTGTGGTAGGTGAGGTCCTCAAGGATGAGGACTTTATAGCAAGTTGGGGAGATACTCTAAGGTAGCCCGGGCTGCGGACAGTGGTGGCCTGAGCAGGTTGGTGGTTTTGGGCATGAGAAAGGAAGTAGATAAGAGGAATAGTTAGGAGGGAGAGACAAAGGGTTTTGTGAGTCACTATATGTAGGGGCTGAGGTTAAAGAAAAATTGTAGGCATGATGAACCAACCTCAGGTAGATGTTGCCATGAATGAAACAGAAATGCAAACCAGTCTTATGGCCTCACCATGTGGTTTAAGGACAGCCTCAAACCAAGCAGTGTGGTGAATGCCGTGTTGTCTCAGATGGTATTCCTCCTGGTGGCACCAGGGAAAGTTCCAACTGCTGGAGCCATTGGCAGTAGTAGTTGCAGAATCAGGTCTTCTCTGTAGGAGCATGGGTAACTATCTTCATGGGACCATCTGTGCAGATGTATTTGTCCCTGGGACTTGGCCCACGGGCACTGAAGTTAACTTTAGAGTTATGGGCAATAAGGAGGGCACATGATGTGATGAGCACTGGGTGTTATAGGCAACTAATGAATGACTGAACATTATATCAAAAACTAATGATGTTGGCTAAGTGATTTTAAATTAAAAAAAAAAAAAGTTATCCTCAGAGCTGTGGATCCAGGATGATGGTAGCCCTGGTACAGAAATACCCTTATCAGAGCTAGACGTAGGCACAAATTAGAAGGTATGAGGATCTTGACATGCCTTTGGGGGACGGGGTTGGCATTTGGATATTCAGGACTTGAAGAACTGGATTCCAGGTCTAGGTCTTGCTAACCCACTATTTTACCTTCTTGGTTGAGAATATGCCCTTCCTAACTTCATTTTCCCCTCTGTAAACTGAAAGTTTGGACCAAATAACATCAGGGAACCTCTACCAATCTGATAGTCTATGTTTTTGTTTTATAATTAGCAGATGACAGGAAGATGCTGTTTATTGTCACAGACCTGACTCTGAAGGCTGTATTTGTGTACTTCTCTTGGAGGTGTTTGTGAATGCATACACGGAGATACTCTAGAAAGTCAACTCAGTGATAGCCAAAGAACAGAACCTATTGAGAAATTAATCATTAGCAGTTGTGATTTCTGAGCTTAGAGAGAAACACTGGCTGGGGTAGGGTGGTCAGAATTAAACCCTCAAGAATGAAGTGGCTAATATTTACTAATTTTTTTTTTTAATTTAGGAAGTAACCACACATTCTGAACCAAAATTAGGGACACAGTATTTAATAATGAGGCAAATATTTATTATTTGGACTGTTCTTAAAAAATCTGGAATGCATTATTTACATTTCCAGAGTTGATAAAGTTGTAATAAGAACTTAGTCTGGGCAAGGCCATCTTTTAAGTGCTCTGATAGTTTTCTGTAATCCATACAGCACACATCATTTCCAGTAAACAGCCAAGGAAACAGAGTCACAGAGATGCTGTGACCTGCCTCCAGTCCCACAGTTACTTCCTATCAGAACTGGTACGTGAAGCCAGGCCAGTTGAAACCAAAGCCTACCGTATTTCTTCCCCAAGATTCAGAAGTAGCACTAGAGGTCCTGATATAAACTCTCCTTATTCTCCATTTAAGAATTCTCAGTATTGGGGCACCTGGCTGGCTCGGTCCGAAGAGCATGTGACTCTTGATCTCAAGGTCGTGAGTTTGAGCCCCATGTTGGGTGTAGAGATTACTTAAATAAACTTAAAAAAAAAAAGAATTCTTAGTATCTGCAAAAAATAATTCCATAAACAAAACCAACCAACCAAGAAGAAATGGAAAAAGAAGCCTTGGCTAATGCAGGGTTCTCAAAAGAAACAAAGGCACATGTCTCTTGTTGGAATCAAGCTGGAATACTCAAGTGTCAGGCAGCTGTGGTTCTCCCCAGGAAGGGGTCTGTGAAGACGACCCAGAGACAGGTGTGGTCCTGATGCAGCTGTGTAGACAAGGCCCCAGGGGGACTCGGTTCTGATGCATTTGGTCAATAGCAATGATCTCTCTGGGTAATTAAAACCAAAGAAACCTCTTTCCTCATAGCTAGTTTGAAGGGCTGCACTAATCTGAAGCTGGATCTGGTTGTTATATTCTGTGCAGCCTCACCAACTTCATCCTTAAAAAGGGGATGATACAGGATAGTTCCAGATATTGGATGAAAATTAGTAAGCAAACCACATTGCTTAATGCACTCATGCTAGCTGCTATTGTTTGGATTTAAATACTATTTTCCGTATCCAAGAAAGACTAAGGGTGAGTAGAAGGTAGTTGAACCAAAACTCTCCAAAACAGGTAATCATGGAGCTGGGACTTAAAGGTGTCTCGTGTGAAGGTGGTGGGGGTTGCACCAGCCCCCAGTGCTTCTTTCCCCACCACGGGTATCCACCACAATGCACTTCTATGTGCCTGGATCCATGCACCTGCACATTCTAACACATCATATTCAATTTGGAAAACCAGAGTCCGGACCAAACAAGGCAATGACCGGCGGGGGTGGGGGGGGTGTGTGTGGCGGGGAAGGATAGCAAGAATGACCTGTTGAAATCAGCATCAAATATGAAGAACAAATGACATGTGATTTGGACAAGTAGTTTAAACTCTCTGAATTACAGGGTTCCCACCTGTAGAGTAGAGGCAATGAAGATAGAAACTTATAAATGTTGGGAATTATTACAGCCTCTAGTCAGAGAATTATTTGTAGTATGTATGGAAAAATCAGCTTCTTGTTGACTAATGTCATAGTTCTCTCAAATACAAAGATAGCAATGTAACATGCTTCTCTGATAAGACATATGAAAACAGCAGACAAAAAGTGCATTAAGTTCCCAGGCATCGGACTGTTAACTCACGCCTACAGATAGTTTATTTTGTGCATATCTCTTTAATTCTAAGGTGGACTCTAAGTTTCCTCTTTGTTCAGCCCTTTTCTGTAGGGTCCAGGGATTTGTTGTATGCATTCTTCCTCTTGGCTTTTGTAATGTGTGTCTAGTACACCAGCCTCCCTATGAAGGTTAAACTAAGGCTGAGGGAAATTGGGTCCTTGAACTTAGAGAGCTAAGATTTCCTGACCCTTAAGCTGATGAACTATATTCTAAAGTGGTTGGAAACCAAGCTGTGTGCAAAAAAGAGCCAGATTCCCCATATAGAGATTTTTTGTTTTCCCCCAAACATAAAAAAAGGTCCTATTTCTCTGCTGAATTTTGATACCAGATCTTACGGTTGATATTAACAAAGGGACATTCACTTACACTTTTGACATGCGCTGTCCAGTATGGGAGTCACCAGCTGTAAGTTTATTTAATTTAAGGTTAAATACAATTAGACATTCAGTTCCTGAGTCACAGAGGCCACAATTCAAGGGCTCCATCCGCACATGTGACTGGTAGTTGCCACATTGGATAGTGCAAATTTAGAACATTTTCATCACTGCGGAGAGTTCTTTGGGAGAGCGCTGATCTAGGCCATAACATGAAGTCATAAAAAAATCATGAAGAGAGGAATTTTTAAAAGGAATGATATCATTTCTGTAAGAGACATTTCCCCCTTTTAAGCCAATCTATTTTATCTCACCTGTAAAACAGCACCGTGAAGGACATTGGGCCTGGACTTCGGCCCCGAACTTTCTCACCAACAAATCTTAGGCAAGGTGGGAGTTTGAGAGAATGTTCCCAGATCTGAAGATTGGTGGTACTCACCCTCTTTCTTCTCCCTTTCCTCCAAAGTCACGTTTTGGGGAAATAGTACATGACATCTGGCCTCTGGAAATTCCTCACCTGGCTCATAAATTCACTGATGACTCAGTGAGCTTGAGAACATAAAATCTTCCAAGATCAGACTCATGGTTTCCTTTCAGGCTTGTTTAGCCTTTTGTTGCAAAACCAATGCATCTGCTAACCACAAGGACATGGTTGGTGCATCCTGGAGACAGAAAAGCTTAGTGTCATTGCTCCTGAGATGTGGCTGTGGACCAGAAGTCACAGTCAATGTGGGAGGATGCTTTTGGGTTTCTGAAGAGTGTTCTTCCTGCAGAAAGCACTGAGTCTTCCCAGCAGATCATTCTTCTACATCTACTTGGCCAATAGTCAGAAGCAGACTTTTTTTCCTTTTTAGAAGCAGACTTTCTTGAAATTGGTACAATATGTAATTATCAACGATTTAAAAGACACCATGAAGACCTCTGCCAAAAGAAGTCACCTTTTTCTGCCGTACTAGAATGCCACAAATTTGCCACTCCATTAACCCAGGTTATTGAAAGGTCTTGGGTTCATGTAACCCGCAAACATGTTCTCTCACAGGGCAGTGTAATTTGAACCTCTTCAAAATAAGAAGTCCCTGCTGGGAATTCAACAAAGCAAGGCTCCTTTGGAATTAAATTGCACAGACGTCATATCCTCATGTCCTTTAGCCTGGTGGGCTCTGATGGAGGCACCACTTCCAGGTGTCCCCCCAGCATTTATGAGGAATATTCTAGTGCATGTGCTGGGCTGTCATTCATTGTCTATTGTTGGCCTCCTTTAGTAGATTATGAAAACGCCTTGAAGGCACTGACTTCATACAAATCTCTAAATATGTAGGCTCAGGACTTGACATTAAATGACTACTCTGAAATGGCTTAGGGAAAATGAGAGAGGAAGAGGAGTGCAAGAGAGAAAACAAACTATGGGTGGATCAGTTAATGTTCTCAGTTAATTTCCCAAGATACAAATTTTCACTTATTTTTTTAAGTCAAGAGGGAAGCAGGAACAGATGGGTACAATGATCCGGAAGCAACTTTGGAAAACCAGGCTTTGAATTTTAGCTCAGCCCCTCCTCCCATCATGCCATAAGGCAAGAATTTGAAATTATTTATGTGCCATTCAAATTTTTGCTGTCTGGGTACAAATTAGGAATTCAAACTTATCTCCTGTCATTTTTCCACTATCATATTCCTAAAGCATCATCTGAGATAAAGTTCTCATTAGTATTTGGTCATTGTGACGGGTACTTCTGTCTACATGTGCTCATTGGGAATCAAAAATACCTTCAACAAATGCCTGAAAAATTGCTTCCACCTTGAAACCCTCCCCAGGCACCATTATTTCCCTTCTGCCTGTATTGCCATTACTCTTTGTGCCCACATTTATTACAATGCTCGCCAAACTCATTTTTAATTACCTATCTTTCTAGTTTCTCTACTAGGCAGTAGGGGATTTTTTTTTTTCCTAGCACAAATTCTGTTTTATGTATTTCTAGACCTTCTGTGGAGCCTGGATCTCTGAATGCATGAAGAATCCTCTCCACCTTCCCACTTCAGACCCACAAAGAACGGTGAAATGAATGACAAACACCCCACATCTCAGCAGATTTACATATGAAAGTTTTCTTCTGGGGACACCTGGGTGGCTCACTGGGTTAAGCGTCTGCCTTCTGCTCAGGTCATGATCCCAGGATCCTGGGATCGAGTCCTGTATCAGGCTCCTTGCTCAGCAGGGAGCCTGCTTCTCCCTCTGCTTGCCGCTCCCCCTGATTATACTCTCTCTCTCTTTTTCTCTCTCTCATTCTGACAAATAAATAAATTTTTAAAAATCTTTAAAAAAAAGTTTTCTTCTGGTAGCAATGTGAATGCAATACTGGCAAAAAACAATACTTAGTCTCCAGTCCCTTGTAAGACAAATGGAGACCATAATTTCTGCACTGCTTTCTTCATAGGATTAGTGTGAAGATTAAGATAAGGTTTTGTCAGATGTAACATTCTTCATAAATGCTGACTAATCTTATTATTGCCTTTATGTCATAGAATTTGTCAGAGGACTGGAAAATATTCCACCTTGAGAGACCAATCTGGAAAGGGTAGATCCTACCCCTGCTGTGTTAGAAACACTTCCTTCTATTTTAATGAAGCTTTTGGGCTGAAGAGTCTTTGCTTTGGTAGTATCATCTCTCAAATCTATTCAGTGCAGCCTTGGGGTCTGGTGAAGCTGTTCTAGAAGCTATCCTCAATCATCTGGGTATATGCTTCTCGGTGTGTGATCCTGGGTAACATATCCTTTCTTTGGACCTCAGGGTCATTATCAACATAATGAAGGGTTGAATCAGGGGCCCTCCATGCCTCTACTATCTTGTTGACCATCCCTACAAGGAGCCAGCTCTCTGTCCTTGGACATGTTTGAGGAGAGTACAGAATTTTTGGGGGGACAAATATAGAGGAGATTCCAACATCAGGAGGATCTCCTGATCTGTTGTCCTTCAAAGTCTTTTTCAAGCCTCAGATTTTTGAGATGACTTTGGGACAAGGAAGATTATGAGTCACACAGTTTTCTCATTCTATTTCAGGAAACCCGTGGGAGGCAGCGTGTTGTTGTGGGAAGGAATAAAGGCACTGGAGTCACCCAGACCCAGGTTTAGAATCTGATTCTAAAACTCACAATCTGTGTGATATGGAAACGTTACTCTGACTCTGAGCCTCAGTTCCCCTCTCTGTAAAATGGGAACAGCAGCTCCCACTTCCAGGTTGTGTTGGGTGTTCACAGGGGTTGCACAGTCAAGCACTATCAAGGTATCTGGCAATGCACAACACACTCTCTCTGGCACATGCTGGTAAAGAATATCCTGGCAACTTTCCTGAATCTCCACAGATTCTGAATGCAGGGGGAACACCACCTTATTTCTAACATAATAAGTTAACTTATGTTAGCATTACTAGCATCCATCCATATATTTATCTTCATGGTTCAAAGCCACCAAATGTATTATTCAGAAAAATACGTTTCTGGTTTCCCAACATGGCCTCAGTTTACTCTTCCATATAAGAGAAATAATATATATCATCAGGGTTTGTTTAAATAAATTATATAAAATCAAGTTCATGGGATGTCAGTAGGACATGTCAAATTCATTCATTCCCTTAGGGATCAAATAGTTATTGTGTATTTACTGTGTGTCACATCCTGCGCCACGTGATGGGATTTAAGGATGTATGAATCAGAGTTAGAATATCATACCTAGCATTTATCGAGTACTTAATACATACCAGGCACTGTGCTAAGTGCTTTTCTCATTTATTCTGCAAGACAAAGTCATGGAAAGGTATTACTGCTCTAATTTTCAAGATGAGAAAAATTGTTGTATCTTACCAGGTTCCGAACTGTTAGAACCAGGATTCCAACCCAGGATCTTTGGTCACAAAGTCTGTTCATTGACCTATATGTAAATTCCAACTCCTGTCTTTCTGAATCGTGTAGTGGAATGGGTGAGGATTCCTCTCCTTGGGGTGGGGATCGCACGGGTGGAGGGGGTTAGGGGGAGAAGCGTTCAGTTCAGCTCAGGATGACAAGACGGTGCTGATGGACGAGCAGCTGGGGGTGTCCTCCGGTGCTTCGCTGAGTTTCCCCAGTCAGAGGGCTGAAGGCAGAGAATTCAACATCAAATCCCTTCCACTCTTGTAAAATAATTAATTCACAGGATGGAAAAACACATCACTGGTAACAGAAAAAGCAACCATTGTCTTTCCAGAGCAGCCTCCGAGATTTAATAGCAGGCTCCTACTGAGGCCTCTGAGAATGTCGGGCTGGTTGTCTAATGGAAAAGCGAGCGAAGACCGCCATACTGATTGTGTTGCATCCTTATATGAAACCACCATCTGGAGGGCATGGGCGAAAACCTTCAAACCCAAGTCATCTGTTTCCTTTTCCTTGGATTTTTGGGTGATTCTTTTGACAACTCGGGTCCCGCTAACTTAGTCCTGTGGTTTGTGAGCTGTCATTGGTAAACCTCAAGCCAGATGTTTCACGTGGGAAGTAGCGGGGCGGGGAGGCATGGGTGGCAGTTAGGTGTGGAGGCGGACAGGCTGAATCAGCGAAGATTTCTGGGCTGTGCTCTCACGTTCAGATGTGAAGCCCCCAGGGGCAGTGGCAGGTGGAGAGTTGCACCAGGGACCAGGAAACCTGACTTTTTGTGCCAGGCAGCTTTGGTGTGGTCTCGCTGCTTGGCCCCAAGCCAGCCAGTTACTACCTCAGCCTTGGGCTCTGCTTCTTTCTACCCTTTGCCAAGTCTTGGATTCTCTTTCAGGTCCAAATTTTCTGATTTCAACTGCATGTCCCATTTGCCCCCTTCCAGAATATTCTTACATCTACTTACATCTGCTAACATGTGCCTTGAATTTCTGAGTTCACAGGTCTGTATACATTAGTCTCCAATCAGCGGTGTTTCTTCCCAGTTCCTAAGTCCACCCAGTCAACAAGGCTCAGATACCACTTCTCTCAGGAAGAAACCTTGAATGGCTTACAGTCCTGTTTTAAGTCACCATTCTGAATTTTACCTCTCTAAGAAATCAGAATTCAGCAAATGTGAGTCTTGTGCAGGGCTCCCTGAAAGCCCCTAATTTTGCACAGGAACTAACTGAGGGCTCATAGTTATTATGCATACACTTGATACATAATAAACACTCCAGAATTTTTTCAATTGTGCTGCATATTTCTAGACCATAATAGAAACTATCTATTTCTCCTTCCTTCCAGGAGATAACTTTTCTCTTTTTTTTGTAGCACTACCTCTTTAACACCAGAGCTCACGGTAACCCTGAAAAAAATCCAAATGTTGGTAAAGCCCATACCCTCACCTCCATTTGGACCATAGTGGTGCAGTGGTATGATGAACACTGGGTTCAAAACCCCAAGCTCCTGCATCTGACATTCACTGGCTGTGCAGTCTTGGGAAAATCAATTCTTTTGTGGGGACAGGACTTCCATTTCCTTATCCCTATTTCCCTGCTTAATGCCTCGGTGGAGAAGCATCGACTCGGGTTTATGAACAATCTGTAGAAACCGTAAGGAGCTGTACAAATGCAAGGTACTTTTGAGATTCATTGATGCTGAATCCTGCATATGGTCTAACAGTTGTCTATGTGTGCGCAGGGGGGAGGGTGTGATCTTTTTCTGTAACAGCTTTATTGAGATATAATTCGCAAACCATACAATTCCTCTAGTTCATGTGTATTTGTGTTGACTGAGATGTGCACTCCTGCCAAGCTGACATGGCTCCGAGTTCTACCAAAGCTTCGAGAGGCAAGAGCCCTGCCAGGTGACCTTGATCTGCCAGGGCCTCGCTCCCTGGGCTTTCGGTATGAGTCGTCCTGACCTTCTCTTGCTTATTCAACCCGTGGAGGGGCAGGAAGGGGAAGGGTGGAGGGAGCTCCCACCCTTTCCTGCAAAACAGCAGAGACCTCAAACCTGCACCAGCAACCCAACCAGAGAACAAAGGAGGAAAGGTTTCATGCACTTTATATTCCTTTTGCCTTATACCTGACCAAAACCACCTTTTCATCTTAAATTGTCCATCTCCCGTTCTCTTTTTTTCTTTTTTCTTTTCACGAACTCAAAGTGCCCAGATACGTGCAAAGGGACATCAGTAATACAAAAACACTACCAGGGAAGAAACCTGCATCAATAAATATTGGCGTCCTCTTCAGCTTTAGACAATGATTGTTGAAATTACCCATTTTCACTAGTTTAACATATTATCTCTGACATGAAGTACCTTTTCTCCCTGTTGAGACAAAAAGGTACTCCAATTGGTCTTGACGGAACATGAGACATTTTTATTTGGACATGGCACTATTATTTTTTTTTTAAATAACCTTGTTTATCACATTTAAAGTGGCTCCAGACCAAAAAACAAGAGAGCTGCCAATTGATGACTCATCGGCAGGGCTGGCTGGTGTTCCAGGGAAGAAGACAGGGCTGGGGCAGAGCCACGGGGCCCGCATCTAGGACCTGGGAGCCCAACCTTCCGTTCCTTTCATTCTCTCTGGCTGAGATGATTCCATTTCCTCACCTGAACATCAGAAGGGAACTGGAGTCTCTAGGGTGTCCCTGGCGCTGTGGGAATACACATTCCTACAATTCTAACAGCCAGCAGGAAAAGAAGAGGCAAGAGCCCCCATGCTTCCTGAGGAAAACGAGTCCCCTTTGGCATGAGGTGTCAGATGTGTCTCAAGTTTTCTGCATATTTATAAATTAAGTGGTAAAGTTGGTCATTTAGCCTGATCAGATCGCATTTAGTGAGATCCTACCCCCACCCCCTCAGATTTGATGTATCATGAACAGAGCATCCCAGTCTATACCAGAGACAGGTACTATGAGTTTGTGGTATGGAGGCAAAGCTGATCCATGCTCTTAGACCTTGAGCAGCAAGTCAAAAAAAAAATTTTTTTTATAGGGAAGAAGGCATTTTTATATCAATTATTTTGTTAGATCATTATTGCAACTCTATGAGGTTATCTTATAAATGAGTGAATGGACGCTCAAAGCAGGGAGGGGACCAGAGGAGGGCTGGTAGCAGAGGGTCTTGAGCTCCTGAGTCCTGTGTTCTGTCCAGTCTGTCCTCCTTCCTTCAGATGCGCAGCAAAGTCCCTAAAACACAGGTGTGGTAGATGGCACATAAGTGCTCTGGGAACCCTGAGGGGGAGCCTAAACTCACAGGTTCCTCTCAAGGACAACACCTGTCCCCGCAGTCACATCTGTATCTGCAGCACTTGGGCAGAGCCTGAAATGTGGGAGCTTCCTGCATGTTTGCTGAGAAGGTGATGAGCCTGTGTGGGGGGGAGCGTCTCCGAGCTGGACAGTCGGGGTCAGGGAAGGGCTGTATGTTCTAAGGGAAAACTGTGCACAAGAAATGGGTCCTCCCAAGGACAGAAAGTGAGTCCATGCGGCTGGGGGGTCCGAGTTATGCGGGGGAAACGAAGAAGGAAAGGCCAGATTATCATTGTGGAGAGACCGAGGTGTTTACCTGAGATGTTCGAACACTGTGCTCTGGGCAATGAAGACCCTAAATCTAATTGTTTCGAGGGAAGTAATGACACACTCGTGTGAGCAAATGAAAGAGTAATTACAATAATCAGGCGTCTGAGTGGGCTTGCGGGCAGTGTGCTGCCTGAACCTCTCAAATCCTGCTCCACTAGGGCTACTCCTCTCTTGACGCTAAGCAAAGCCCCCATTTTTGTCTGCTAACTCGTTTTTGAGAAGAGCTGGAAAACCCACCATCCTTGGCCTCTTTGGCAGCCCATTCTCCAGCACATTTGCTTGTGAAAAAGGTACAAAACTTATGTGGGTTCGCCAGACATGTCCCTGGTTTTAGCACTGCAAGTCCTGCCTCCTGGGAAACTGTTTGTTCCTGGATACATTGACTAAGTATCTGCGGACATCTCCCAAATTTCGGGTTCCAGCCCAGTCTTCCCTCCTGAAATCCATACCCATATATCCAACAGTGTTAAGGCAAATTCACTAGGGTGACTCAGAGTTAATTCAAATCTGGTGCATCGCCAACTGATCTCATAGTTTCTTGCTATCCAGAGCAACTCCTCAGCCATTGTTCCAGTACAATCTACCGGGCTGAGTAAGTGAGAAACTCAGGAGAGTCACAGGACCCCTCTGCCTGGCTCAGCCCAGCCCATCCAATCACCCCTTGAAGACCTCTGTTGGACATGTCCCCTTTCGCCATCCCACTGCTACTATCCCAGACTGAGCTACTGTCATCGCTTCCCTAATTTTTATAACAGAATCCTAATTTTGCTGCTTGCGCCTCTGACAAGTAGCTTCTACTGCAATCAGAGTAATGACTTCAAAATACTGATCTGATCCTGTAACTCTACTCTTGAGTAACCTCCAGTGCTTTGTGTCCAAATTTCTTGACCCAGCTCCCAAGGTCCATTGTAGCTGAACCACACCTGCATGCCTATACAATCCTCCTATTCACTCATGTTGGGGAGGGAGGCCAGGGAGATATGGGATATGGGGGGAACTTATTAACACTCTACTTGTCCTCATTAGTAATATGAACTCTGGAAAAGAATTCTCCCTTCTTCCCATTGGAGGGTACGATTTAAGATATGCTGCCAGCCCCCATTTCCCCAAAGGGGGAGGCTTTATTAATCTGACGGTGGGAATTAGAATTTATGAGGCCATGTTTTACTAGGGGGCCCTGTCACTTTGTTCAAAGCACTTCTCATGTGGCATTCTGGCACCTCTGAATGCATGTACCCTCTTATCTTCCATCCTCCAGTCTCATTCATTGGAATCAGGGCTCCTTCTCTTTCCTCTTCCTTCTTTCCAGACCTCAGGTACACCTGAGTATACAGAGCTAAAACTTGAGATTCAGAGACCAAAGTCCAAATTGAACCTCAAGCCTAAGTCACAATTTCTGATCCAGGTTTTGCCAAGGCCTTGTTCTGAATTATCAAATGCTTGCTTGGCTGCAACTTTACTTTTCCAGCTGGCTATTGCTCTGTTTGCTCAATCTCCATCAGAAGGGGCTGTGAGCAGAGTCCTAAGATCCTGAGAGCCTCTGCATATGCTTTGAGCTTTGGCTGCAATGTGTTTTGCTCAGTGACTCCATCCATGACCTTTACTATTAGATCTCCTTCTGCTATTCTTCTATGCCAACTTCTTTGCTTCTATAAAAGATAGCAAAGTCCTAAGTCCCTGCTCAGAGTCTCTTCCCTGTTGGAATATAAACTCCATGAGGGCAGTGATCATGACAGTTTCATTTACTTCTGTCTCCTTGGTTCTAGATAGAGAGGTTAGCCTGGATCAGTACTCAGCCAATATTTGTGAAGTTAATGCAGAAGACAACCTCTGGCCTATCTTCCTCTCACTTCTCTTGGAGGATCAGTTAGGGATTAAAGGAGACTAAGAATGTGAAAATGTTCGCAGGTCTAATAAGTTACATGCCTAGACACTGGACTTACTTTGGAATGCTGCTCTGTGTACCATCACCTGCCCTCACCTGGCTTACCCCATAGAGCAGAAGCTATTTCTTTTTCACCTCAATTTATCATTTTATGTTCTAGAAGAACCTATTTTAGACCTCCCCTGACACTGAAGAATTAATATGGGTTTGGTTGTGCTTTGACCAACTTTGCCCTGTGTAACTACAGAGATATTCTATATCTCAGATTCTAGCCCCAGATCACTTCTACTTTTATTGGAAGGTGAGAGAATCTCTCTCTCTCCCTCTCTCCCTTTCTCTGTATTCAGAGTTCTCCAAGAAACTGAACCCATAAGATACATATACAATTATATGAGCCAATTCCTTATAATATAAAGAGAGCTTTATTTTAAGGAATTGGCTCACGCAATTATGAAGGTTGACAAATCCCAAGATTTAAGGTCAACAGGCTGGAGACACACGAGAGCTGATGGGGTGGTTCCAGTCTGAGTCCAAGTCTAAAGGCAGAAGAAGGACCTGTGTCCCAGTTCTAAGACAGTCAGGAAGAGAGAGAGTGTCCTTTCTTATCCCCCCTTTTTGTTCTATTCACCCCTTCAACTGATTGGATGAGGCCCACCCACATTAAGGAGGAACATCTACTTTACTCAGTCCATTGATTTAAAGGTTAACCTCATCCAGAAATATTTTCACAGACATATCCAGAATAAAATTTAACCCAATATCTGGATGTCCCATGTCCCAGTCAAGCTGATATATAAAATTCTCTCTCTCTCTCATTTTTAGTTGACAACACATAGTTGAATTAGCACTAAGAGCTGTAGTATAATGTGTGTACAACCTGTTTGGGAGCCAAGAGGAGGAAGCTATTTACTTTGCCTTGGTTGGGGGCAGTGTCAGGGAAGGCTCTCCAGACACTCTCCCTCAAGAACACTGCACAGACGAGGTTGTCCCATGGCAAGCTGGAGTTTGGGGCCGCGGCCTAGTCCATACTATGAGAGACACTCTTTAAGCATGATTTGAAGGAAATAATAGATTGAACTGACAAAATTACTCTTAGAATGGTTTATCTTCTCTTCAGATGGTTTTCTCTTTTTCTTCTCTGTCTCAGTTTCTCTCCAGGAAAGGCCTTGCACCTCAAGAATAAAATAGTGCCTTAAAAAAGAAAAGGTGTTGGCTCAGGAGCCAGAGAACCTGCTTCTAACTAGAGGCTGTTAGGCAAATTACTTCCTCTGTAAACCTCTGCTTCCTTATTTGGAAAAAAAAAAAAAAAAAGGAATAAAACTCTCTACTGCTCAGTGTCGATGTGATTTAAATAAGATAAACTTGAGAAAGAAGACAATTTTGTGCCCAACCCAGACAGAGTTCGGGAAAGTTTGCCCCCACCTGCCCTGTGCAGCCTGAGGTGCACTGTCCCCACGGGGGGAGGCGAGCAGGCCAAACTTAGAGCCATCAGTGAGAACCAAAGATGAGGCAGCCCCACTTACACAGGAGGAGAGAGATGTGGAATGTGTTTTCTGAGAGCCACCTGGGGTGTGACAGAGAAAGGAAGCCAGAGTGGAATGCAGTAGCTTGTCAGCCAAACTCTTCAGGGAAGAATGCTCCCCAGGCATCAGGGAGGACTGCCCTCCACTTACCCAGTCACCATGATCCTGTTATTCATTAGACCTGTGGAAGGGGGGATCATGCAGGATGGTGGGAGCATAGAAGGCTCAAATAGCTGAGCCAGCTCCCCCGTGGGGCTGGAATCCTGCCTCGCTGGGGCTGGAAGCTCTTTTCCCCTTACCTCTCATTACTCCATGCCTTAACCAGCCTTCCCAAGGTTCCATCTTCCTGTGAGCATCATCCTGAGCAGCAGAACCTCCTCCTCCCTGAGGTCTGGTAGGCAACCCCAGACTGCCTTATTTCTCAGCTTTGCTCACACTCTTCCTTCCGTCTGGAATGTTCGTCCTTCTCCTTGACTTATTAGAGATTTCTCTTTCAAGGCCCAACTCCAATGCCCCATTTTGCTTCCCATCTTCTCTGAAACACAGAGTCATGCTGAGTTTTGCCCTCTTCCGCTCACGTGTGTACTTCATATGTTTTCTGTTGCACCTGTTTATTCTATCTTGCCAAAAAAATAGTTAACAGTCAACAAGCTTACCTTCCGCCACTGGATCAGATGCTCCTTGAGGAAAAGTAACTCAGAGGAGGAGTGGAAACCGGGCTGAGGTCATTAGGGGCTGCTGAAGAGCAGGGGTGGGTTAGGTGAGGCCAGGAACGCTCTCACCTTGGGTACAAAATTTAAGTATGCATCAAAATCTCAGAAGTCAAGATAAGTATTTGAAGGCAGTATTTATTTCTTTAAATTTCTTTTAAAGATTCCATTTACTTATTTATTTGAGAGAGAGAGAGAAAGAGCAAACAAGCAGGGAGAGGGGCAGAGGAAGAGGGAGAGAGAGACTCTGAAGAAGACTCCCTGCTGAGCATGGAGGCTGATGTGGGGCTTGATCTCATGACCCTTAGATCATGACCTGAGCCAAAAATCAAGAGTCAGACGCTTAACAGACTGAGCCCCCCGGGGTGCCCCTGAAGGCAATATTTTATTAAATTAAATTAAATTAAATTAATTATCCTTGATGAACAAAATACTAAAATAAAAAAAAAAGGCAGGCTGTTGTTGTTTATGTGTTTTTTGGCCCTGTCTTTTTTTTTTTTTTTTTTTTAAGATTTCATTTATTTATTTGAAAGAGAGAGAGAAAACACAAGCCGGGGCAGAGGGGGTGGAGAGAAGCTGGGAGAAGCAGGCTCCCCGCTGAGCCAGGAGCCCAACACAGGACTCGATCCCAGGACCCCGGGATCATGACATGAGCTGAAGACAGACGCTTAACTGACTGAGCCGCCCAGGCGCCCCTTATGGGCCTGTGTGTTATGCAACCATGACCGTCCCGTCCAGAAAGCCCCAGGCCCCAAAGCGGCGCCGCCCTCTTGGCCACTGCTGGGTGAGCTCCTGAAGGGTAACCATGAAGTGAAAACAGACGGCACGATGCAGGGCTTTCTATGTAGTCATGTTGTGTGTGTGTGTGTATGTAGTCAACTTTATTAGAATTTTCCACTTGGATCAAAATATAGGCAGGTATTTTGGTGAGTATGCATGGAGGTGCACATTTTCCCATCTTCCCTTCAGTCTCAGGCTCCAGCCTGGCTCTGCAAGGCTGTCTTTGGGGAAGAAGTAGCGCCTACTCTGGGATGGAGCATGGGGAAGATGTAGGCGAGCCCGAAAGGACCCTTCTCCACCTGCTGCTCCCCAAGAGGGGCTCCATGCCAGAAGTCTGGCCGTACACAAATCTCTCTTTCTTGGGGCCCAAGTCCTAATTCCCACCCTAATCAGTTCAGAAACTTCTGGAAATATCAATGCCTTCTCCTTTTAAGTTTGAAATATGTCCGTTAGTCTTCATATATCAGTAATGGCTTCATAATAGCTTCTTTATCCCATCTTTTGTTTATCTTTGTTTATAAAAAAAAAGAACGATTATTTTTTTATTCTATGTACATTTTTTTTGAAAATTCCAGTGGACATGTACTCTGAACCAGGCACTGGGCTACGTGCTGATAATTCAGAAATAAGTTAAGCCCCTACCCCCAAGTCCCTGGTCATTTACTGTGCTGGTCTGAGTACTGGTGGGTGGGGCAGGCAGGAACTAGGGCACAGAAAGTGAAAACGCCATTGCAATGTGGTATCAGAAGTGTAACAGCAGGGCTAAGCCCAGTGACTACAGGAGCAGAGAGGAGAAAGCCACCATCGCTGCCTTTGGAGGCAGACGGTAAGCAAGAGAGGCCAGTGATGCCAGAAGGAGACAGAGTGCTGACCTTGTCAGCAGAGCGGGTGCACAGGGAGGAGGAGAAGGTAGCCGGTAGTGGCCTTCCTGACATCCTCAAGGGGAAAGGTGTCCTTGGAAAAGGCAGCTGCCTATGGAAAGCTGGGAGCAAGAGGAGGCCAAGTGCATGCAGGGCACTGCACTGACTTGGGGTGTCCAGCCCCTAAGGTAGGTGAAGAGTGAAGCAGTTAGACCTGGGGATCCCCACCGCGGAAACTGGACCTGTGGGGGGCGCGGAACACTGATGGGTTTCAAGCCCCGAGAGCCACTTGGTCAATTTTGCATTGTCAAGTTTGCCTTGGGCTCGCTGTGTGAGGGGTGGGGTTCAGCCAGGGGAGGGAAAGCAGCAGGCTGGCCTGGCCTGTTTGGAGACATGCTCCATGCTAATGAGAGGAAATAGAAAATGTAATTAACATGTCTGCCACCAGAAATGAGAGCTAAATCTATTACTCTCTTCCTCCCGCTTCTATTATAAATTACTGTGTTTCAATTATGATTTTGAAAGTATTTCCTTGAGGAAATATGTCAAGGTTCTGCAATGGGAAAGAAGGAAATGGGACCATGAAAGTTTAATTTATTGCAGTGGCCGCATTTAGAAGAGGAAGAAGAAAATGAAAAAGAATAGAAAGGCAGAAACATGGAGAGTGTCGCTGACAGGTCACCTGCTGGGAGCAGGGAGGTGGGGAGAGAAGCCCGAGGTGTCTGAATCTTTATGGAGTCGCTTTATGGCATGCAGTGAGAAGGGGCAAGCAAACACTATCTCGGCAGGCCGCGTGCACCTTTTCCTACTCTGGGCTCCGACGAGCCTGCTCGTTTTTCCCTGCAGACACTGAGGAAGATCTCAGGGAGGATGGCGGCGTGGCTGTAAGTGTGGGGCTGGACCCCAGGGTGGGGTGCATGAGAGAGGAGGACATGGCCCGGCTCTCAAACAGCTTGCAGTCCAGCCATGAGGCTGATTCCACAGGAAAGGAAGTGCGGACAGAGAGCTTCTACTTGGGGCTGAAAGAGCAAGACTGCACCAATGGGAAGGTGGGGAGCCAGGCCAGTGAAATAAACAGGTTGCCAGGCCCCCATTCACATGTCAGCCAAGGACCCTCTCAACGGAGCAGATACCCCATTGCCTTTAGAAAGGATGGATGCATTCGAGGTACATTCATTACTTCATCTACTCACTTAGCATGTAACAGGGAATTCATCCAAGAGAAAGCCCCAGGCCTTATCCTTGAGGACTGCATGGGCCCCTGGGGGGCAGACACATCAGGAAATAATGGCAAAGCAAGGAGTTTGAGCTAAGATAGCCTGATGTACAATGTAATACAGAAGTGTAACGGTATCTTAGGCACTGAGCCATGAATTCTGTCTAGGAGGAAACCAGCTTTCCAAGAGGAAGAACACTTTGGAATGAGAGTGGGAGATTTCCTGGTGGACCAATGAGCAAAGGGGGCACAGAGAAGGGGTCCCCATAAAAGCCACAGCCCAAGCCAAACAAGTCGGGGAGACAGGAAGCAGAGTGGTGATTCCAGGGGGCCCAGGATTGGCATGGGGGTGACAGGAGAGAATGCTGGGAGAATCACACACCCCAGAGACCAGGTCCAGAGGGACCATGAAGGTTGTGCCAGGGGCTAGCGTGTAATCCCGATGACACCGGGGAGCTCGGGGGTGTTTTAAGCACCAGCGTGAATATCTGGGTTCTAGAAAGAGCACCGAGGAAGTTCCATGGGGGATGGCCAGGTGGGGACAGAGGCTGGAGTTCCAGAGACCAGGTGGGAGCCCACAGCAGTCGCACCAGAGAAATTGCGGGGGGGCCTGAGCAAGGGCAGTGACAATGCAGCCCAATGAAGGGACATCCTAGGGGCAGGTCGGTGGGCGATCAGCCTACAGATGCTCAGCTCAAACTAGTGGAGACCTGTCTGGAGACATTCTGCCACAATCCACCCTTTGGGGCTAAAGCCTAGCAAACAATAGAATTTTGGGGGGCCAGGCACCTTCTTTCTTAAGTGAAAGCTGTTTTCATAATTACCTCAATCCCATCTGTTTTCATTTCCATGTGTTGATCCTATCTGATCCCCAAAACAATCCAGCAAGACAAGTAGCATCCTCCCCTTTCACAAATAGGGAAGTTACACCACACAGAAAGTCAGGTTTGTTGGAAGCTTACGAGAAGACACCTGTGGACATGGAAAGAGAATCATAACTTTCTCCCTCCAGAACCAGTACCTATTTCCCCCTCCCCCTCTTTTCCTCCTTGTCCCTCTCTCCTTCCCTCCCTTCTTTCCTTCTTCTCTGCCTCTGTCTGTCCTATCACCATTTTGGGGGCCCTTATTCTGAGTCAGACTGATGCAGGAGGGCACAGGGCTGGGCTCCCAGAAATCACTGCCCAAGGGAAGAGAGACATCTGAATAAGCGAGGAGGGAAGGTGCCTGTTACAGGTGTGCTCTCGTGTCAGTCTACAGGGGAAGGGGATCTCCCTCAGTCTGGGGTTCAGGTAAGGCTTTGGGAAGGAGATGCTGTCTGCTCTAGGAGCGGACAGCAGGTCAGAGCAGAAGAATCTACTTTCATCCTGGGATGAGTCAAATGAAACTGCCTTTAATACGGAGCTAGTTCGTTGGTTTGCTGGCTAAGACTTTTCCTGGTGAGCTCCTCTGCATCTTTCTCAGACACACCTCCTTCTGACCTGGACCCAGCCCCAGGGGAGCCCATGCAGGTCCCGGCCCCAAGGCTATGGGGAGCAGGTGGGTGTGCCCGGCAGTGCGTCCTGGATCTGGGAACTTTCCTGCACTCATCCTTTGGGGGCTGGAGGGAATGCCTTTAAGAAGAGCAATCACATCACAGAGGTTAATTCCAGTCCTCTGAGCAGCCACAGGAGGGGTGACTCCCTGTTCACGGGGGAAGCAGTCCAGCATTGTGAAGGGATGCAGATGAATAAAGTCACTGTTTACAAGAAATTCTAATCTTAGGGCAGTTCAAGGTAAAGACAGACACCAGCCAGGAACAGCCAAGAACAACACTCTGCCAGAACACATGGAGACAGAGGCCTCCAGCCAGACATTGTTTTTTCTCTAAATATTGTCGCCAAAAAAACTCATTCCAAAAATCCCTCTGTCCCCTGAGCAGCCCCCAGCATATCAGTAAAAATAATAGTAAAAATAATTAGCTATGCTATTGGATTGCCTACTATGTACTAAACATTTGTTTATATCACTTTATTTTGATGCTGACCCTCCTCCCTCCCCCCACCAAAATCTAAGTAGGTGTTAGTACAGGAAAAAAAAAACAGAGAGATTGAGTGATTGGTTGAAGTCACACAGTTAATAAGTAACAGGGCTAACTTAGGTGTAGGACTGAACTGAAGTCTATCCACTTTTCAGATTCTTACTTTGTTTTGCCATGCAAGGAAACTGATTCTGCAGACTAAGGTTGTATTTATTTCTGAATCTTCTACATCCAGTCCAATGTGCCTCAAGTGTTTGGGGTTGTGAGGACATTTTAAAAATATTAAAGGTAAAGCCTGACATCCCCCACAAATTACACCTGTGCACATGGAAAGTTTTACATAAAATTGAAGGGTATTTACAGACTTTTTTTTTTTAAACCACCTGTGAACTTCATGTTAAGACATCCTGATGGTACACTTTTTTTGTGAACTGATTTAGGATTATGGTTTCCAACCTCAGGTCATCATTCACAGTAGGCTTGCCCCTCCCTCACCATCCATTCCCTCCTCCCATTTACTCTGTGTGTCCCCTGCTCTACGTGGGACGGGAGAGATTCAGAAAAGGGACCTACCGAACCAGCTGTCCCTGATAAGACTTTGGGGTCACTGGAGCTTCAAGCCTCATTGAAAGTGGGGGCATTCTACCTCTTCCATCGCCTGTGGCTTCTCCAAGTGCCCAGAGGTCAGAGGAAACCCTATAACTCACACAGCCTCTTTTAATCTTGCTGATGGCAGAGACAGAATGACAGTGAACTTGTGAATTCTCAAGTTTCCCCAACACACCCTGGTCCTTGCCCTTGTCTTTCCCTCTGCCTGGAGCATTTGCTCCTCTCCCAGCAAATGCCCAGTCCTTCCAGACAAGCTTGGCATCCGCTCCTTTTGGATGCCCTCCCTGGCCACTCTGTCCCCCACCTCCATGTGATTAGTGGTGGCTACTCCTCTCCTTGTGCCCACTGCAGCCCAAGCCGGTCGCGCCGCACTGCCCACTGGCCATCAAGCATGCCCGAGCTCCGAGCGAGTCCTGAGCACGTCCCATTAAGTGCTGAGTACATGTTTATTAAACAGCGGAATGAAGGAAGGCAGCTGGGGAAGTTCTTTGAGGCAAAGTATGACAGATCTAGACACTCCCTTAAAGAATGTTTATGGATATTAGACCCTTGCCATCTTAGCCTCAATTAATGTGATTTTCGGGAGGGTTTTGTTTTTGTTTTTGTTTTGAGCTGGAGTCTTGAGACAGTTTTGGTGCTTTCTTTTTGAGTTCCTTGGAGTTGATCATCAGGATGGTCACCAGGAAAGATTCCCTTTAAATCAGATATGCCCTTGGAGATATTCTCAAGTTGGAAAGTCTATTGAAGACGGGGTTTGTCGGGAAGATAGATATGTGTGGGTGTTCAAATCAGAATTCGGGGGTCATCTGTCTTTGATATTCAAAAGTATCTTTCAAATATTTTCCCAAGCTTGAAGACTCTGGGCTGGACAAGATTATAGGAGGGGTAATCAGAACAACCCGTGGGCAAAGCCATATCTTCAAGTTGCCAGAGCTGTTGCTGTCTCAAAATATTCAAGCAGGGTGCACTGTAGCAACAGTGTGGACCGTATGCTCCTGGCAAGCCCTGACATCTTCCCAGGGGGCCCACAAGGTCAAGAGCATTTTCATGATTAGTTGCCATTTCCACTGTGTTAATATTTGCATGGATGGGGCTAAGGCCCTGGGGGCAAAACTGCTGGGTCTTCAGCAAGAATCTAGAAAATAGCACCAAACTGGAATTGTAGTCATTGAATTCTTCATCATCACACATTTGCAGTCAAACAAAACAAACATAAGAGACTCTTAAGCATAGGAAACAAACTGAGGGTTCCTGGAGGGGAGAGTGATGGGGGGATGGGGTCACTGGGTGATGGACATTAAGGAGGGCACGTGATGGAATGAGCACTGGGTGTTACATGCAGCTGATGAATCACTAAACTCTCCCTCTGAAACTAATAATACACTATATGTTAATTAATTGAATTTAAAGAATTAAAAAAGGGAAAACAAACAAATAAAAATGACCAGCTTCATCTATGAATGTCCGTCATGAAGCCATGAAAATTCATCATCAGACCCCAATCTTTGAGCATTTTAATATTCTGTGTGATGAATTGAGGGACACTGCCTACCTCAAGCAGCTCTTATCTGTGGGTGCCATTTTTACTTGAAAGGATAACTGGTACACAATATTTTGTTTTCTTTTGTTTGTTCAGATTTGGATATTTCAAAGATATTTTCTCAAAAACGAACTAAGCGAGCCTGTCACTTTATAGAATACAACTGACATTATTTGTTATTAATAATAAAATGCAAGCTTTTAAGCAGAAACTAGAGGTTAGAAAACTGGTATCTGCCATCATGAGCTTGACCTTTGCCTAAAGTATGTGAAGAAACCCAGCTTCACACGGATATGTTGTTGTAAAAGGGAGTATTTCGATAGCCTTTTTAGTTAATTGGAGAATTCAGGTAATTAATAATTGAGGAGATAATAATTATTATCCTTTGATACTACATTAAAACTTGACATGTGGTAGTTTCTTAAATGGTTGTTTTCATGTAGAATCTGAAGCCGCATAAGTGGTTTTTTCATACTCTATTATGTTACTTCATATACATCAGTCCAAACACACCACATCAGACTGAAGGCAGAAGCAGACATGAGAATCCAATCATCTTATATTAAACCAGATGTTAAAGAGATTTACAAAAATATAAAACAATATCCCTTTTCTCACTAAATATTATCCATTTACTTATTTATTTACTTATTTCTTTTTGAGAGAGAGAGCATGCACATGAGCAGGGTGGGGAGGGACAGAGGGAGAGAGAGAATCTGAAGCAGGCTCCAACGCCCAGCACAGAGTGGATCTTGGTCTCAGGACCCTGAGATCATGACCTGAGCCAAAATCAAGAGTCTGATGCTTAACCAACTGAGCCACCCAGGTATCCCTAAATATTTTTATTTTAAATATAGTTATTTTATTAAAATGTTATTTAGGTGAATAGTAACAGGCTTATTGTGATATATGCATGAATTGATACATATCTTAACCTTCTTATTTTTAATTTCTAATGTGATAAATATTAATAGATGTAACTCATATAAATAGGAGCTCTTTAGGGCTATTAATAATTCTCAAGAGTGTAAAAGCATTTTGAGATCAAAAAGTTTGAAAACCAATGCACTATGACAACCCTTGAGCTTGCAGAAATATCTCCAAAAACCATTATTAGGGTGCAATGAATGGGTGAGTTGGCCCAGTTCCCATAATCGAATACATTTCAGCCCCACTCTTGTGCTGCTAACCCAGGGTCTGACACCTAAGGAGCCGGTGGTCATATATCTACAATATGGTTCTAAATGACCAAAGGCTGATATGCGCACATTTGTCCATTCATCCCAGGCACGTGCTAATTTGTGCACATCTGCAAAGGCAAAGAACCTCCCTCCCCAGTGTACCCACAAGGATGGGTCCACACCTGGCCCTGAACTAATCACTACCCCATTCCCAATTCTACCCTGTGCTCTTTGTTATCACCCATTTATTTAGTTTTTTTTGAGAGCCTTCTCTGTCAGGTGTTTTCCTGTCTGGAGGGAATACAGTGTCGAACAAAGCTGATGCAATCACCACCCATACTGAATTGACATACTCTGTACTATATACAGGAATAAGACACGTAGAATAGGTAGCTAAGCAGATCGTCAATTATATATACAGAAACACAAGAATGGCTATCATTTATGGAGACCAGCACCAAGCATTGCACCAGATGTTCTCGACTTGTGTTTTAATTCAATCCTAAAAATGTTTCTATCAGTATTATTGTCCACATTTTAGCATTTAAGGAAAATGGGACTGCAAAGGTGAGTAATTTACTAAGCTCACACAGTGAGTAAGTGTGGAAGTACAAATTTGTAGTTCTTTTTCTTTTATTGCTGTGTTCACTGCCTCCCATACAAGGAAATAGCCTGTTCCCCTTCTGCCGAACTGTGAGTCACGTGCCAAATGATGTGTCAACATAGAATAAACTAACCTTTTATTAATTTCATTATGGAGATTTAGTTAAGCCCTTTAGTACACTTTGGTTGAATACAAAGTGCTCAGAACCCCACATATTAATCAATTTTCCAGAAGCAAACAGTCATCTTTGTCCATAGATACATGGACACATGTGTTCTTGCTGATATTATTACCTGGATGATTTAAACTCTTCCCATATAGCATTATGGTTATTCTCACACCTTTTGACTTATTAGAAAATTAATGGGGGCTCCTGGGTGGCTCAGTTGGCTAAGTGTCTGGCTCTTGGGTTCTGCTCAGGTCATGATCTGGGGGTCATGGAATCGAGTCCTGCATCCAGCAACATGCTCAGCAGGGAGTTTGCTTGAGATTCTCTCTCCCTCTCCCTCTGCCTTTCCCCCTGCTTGCTCTCTCTCTCTTTCTCTAAAATAAATAGACTTGGGATGCCTGGGTGGTTCAGTAGGTTAAGCGTCTGCCTTCGGCTCAGGTCATGATCCCAGGGTCCTGGGATCGAGCCCCGCATCCGGCTCTCTGCTCAGCGGGAAGCCTGTTTCTCCCTCTGCCTGCAGCTCCCCCTGCTTGTGTTCACTCTCTGACAAAGAAATAAATAAAATATTTTAAAAATAAATAAAGGAAACTTAAAAAGAAAATTAATGAGCTTTTATTATAGAAAACTTGAAAAGAAACAAAAATTATGGAGTAGGAAAAAAATCATCCATGGTCCAACAGCCCGTAAGCAACAACTGCGGCCTTAGGTTTTGTTAGCTTTTTTTTCCCTCCATATTGTACTTTCACAAAAAATAAAATTATATTCTATATACCATCTTGCACTATGCTCTTTCTACTCAATCTTCTACCTCACAATTTCATATGTTATTACAACAACTTTGTTAACCTTAGTTTGTATGTCATAATTTTAGTGTTTAAAAAATGCCATAATTTATTAGTCATTCTTTCACTGTTGGACATTCAGATTGGATGATTAATAAATCTATTTTTGCCTCTTCCTAGGGAGATATAAAGTACTTTTATTTATTTATTCAATTCCAATTAATTTTTGCAATGGCAATTTATGTCGAGACATGCCTAGATTTTTCACTGTCTACATGTCTAAAGCTGAATTCATCAGCTTCTTCCAGGGGAAAGGAAAAAAAAAATCACTGTTTGTCTTATATCTCCTCACTTGCAAGTTTAATGGCTCCCTGTTTTCTAGGTTGGCCTGGCTCAGAAATGCCAAGTCAGCCTGACTCCCTGCTCCTTGAAACTTCATATCTAATCAGCCTACAAGGCCACTCAGCTTTCCCTTCAGAGTAAAGTGACATTGCATTTGGATCTTTCCCCTCATTTTCAGAGTAAATATCCCAAATCAGGCTCCTTTACCTCAAGTTTTCTTTACTTAAAAGCCAGGATTACAACTCAAGTAATTTCATATTTTCATGTAGTAGATTCTTGATGAACATTGAATAACATGAATGCTGAATGAATAATAATCCCTTTTACCTTTTATTGATTTTAAACATGAATACTGCCCCATTTCTCCACTAAGGGCTTGTTCAAAACAAGAATCATAAATTAATAATGAAAATAACAACCAATTAATAGGCCTACTGTGTGCCAGGCACTCTCCTAAGCATTGTACATAGTTTTCCTTTAATGCTGTCACTGTTCCATTTGTAAAGAATGGCGCTTTGTTTCACAGAGAGGATATAGAAAGGCAGTATGACTTGCCCAGGATACCACAGCCCCCTGCAGAGGCTAGATTTTTAGTCTGGGTGATTTGCCTAGTGTAGTGTGTCTGTCATCATGTCTAGCCCCAATAAACATGTTAGATTCAGCCATGGAGGATGTAGCCTACAAAGTGAGCCTCAATCATATCATGCTTACCTGCTTTTGTTCCCAGTTAGAGCCAAGGAATGTTTGTTTGTTTGTTTGTTTAGTATTTTATTTATTTATTTGAGAGAGAGTCAGAGAGGCAGAGCACAAGTGGGGGGGGAGGGGCAGAGGGAGAGGGACAAGCAGACCCCACTGAGCAAAGAGCCCCACACGGGGCTCGATCCCAGGACCCTGACATCATGACCTGACCGAAGTCAGATGCTTAACTGATTGAGCCACCCAGGGGCCCCTAGGAGACAAGGAATGTTTATGGACAGTGAAATTTGGGAAGCCAAGAGTTTCAAGAATAGAGAAATATATTTTCTATAAAAAATAGTTCCCAATGGTGTGTTATCATGGTTTTATCCTCTGTCGTTATCCTGAAAGCCCCAGATTCTCATGGGGATATTTGCATGGGTCACATTAGAATGCATGCCCTCCAGTCTCTGGAGTGCAGCTGCAAGGAGCAGCCCTATAGTTGAGAGTCACAGGCATTGGTTTCACGACATGTAACCTCAAGTCCCATCAATGATATCACTAACCTTGTGGCATCGGGCATGTTGATTAACCCCTCCAAGTCCCAGCATCTTCATATTTAAAACAATGGTAACTATCCCTCCCTCATAGATTTTGTTTTGAGAATAATTAAAGAAAATATTTGAAAGTCACAGCTATCATGCCTAGTACATGCTACATATGATTAGTTTTATTGTGATGACCCAATGACTTCCTGCTTATTCAGCAGTTATCCCTGATGGTGCAAGCTGTCAGCCACTGAATGGTACACACTAGATATTCATTGAACAATTAGGCAGATAATAACAAAAGGAAAAATGATAAACAGAGGGAATAGATGTGCAGGCACACGGGGCTAAAAAGCAGTGGAAAATTGCAAGTAATTTATTACTTTTCAAACCAATGTCATGAACATAGCAAATGGCCTTCATTGGTTTTTGGGTTAAAAGTTAATTTTTTTAATAAATGTACATCACTGTATAAATAAATAAATAAATAAATACACACACACACACACACACACATATACATATTGCAGATGCATGTGTTCAAACACCCAACATCAAAACTTTACCGCTCCTAATTCAATAAGTGATCATTCATGCTACTTCTCTTGCTTTTAAAAATACATTTTAAAAGACATTAATCACGTTCTGTTGCTTATAATTAGTCAGGCAAAAAAGAATTGAGCTTCTTGATAATAAATTATGATGTCTGCTTCATATTGACCTATAGGAGAGTCTATATCTCTAGAAAACTACTTCCAGTATAAAAAACATAAAACTCAGTATAAAATACTATTAAAAATCAGTTTCTCAAATAGGTGGCTGGGCTGGCAAGAAAAAAGAGAAATGTTCAAAGTCCAATGATTAGGAGAAACTCAAAGCCAGAAAGCTTGGCAATCTTTAGAGTTGGTATTAACCCTGGCAGCATTTC
Organism: Neomonachus schauinslandi; assembly: GCF_002201575.2. NCBI lineage: Eukaryota > Metazoa > Chordata > Mammalia > Carnivora > Phocidae > Neomonachus > Neomonachus schauinslandi. Next base: position 9,230,375 of record NC_058412.1, on the reverse strand, counting down.
CTAACCCCTGGTGGGCTGGTGTCTAGGTTTCAATGACCACACACTACAAGTGCATGAAGACAAGAGAACAACGGTTGAGCCTGAGCACAAACAGGACCCCCAAAAGCTAACATCCTCAACAGGTGAACTATTAAGAAAAAAACCTCCCATAAAGAGAAACTTAAGGATAATCACCTGGCCCCTCCTCAGCTCTGGGTGGAAAATAATATATCTGCATACTTTTTAAACTACCTGCTAAGACTCATAATGGCTTGGGACTGGTCAGTTCTGCACAAAATTCACACTAGCTGTGTGTTCTGCAATGACCTGAAAAACCTTCAAGTGGCTTCCACGTCAAGGTCCCATGTCAGAAGAAGAAAGAAATGAATGAGAAATATTCACCTTTAAATGTTTAACCCCTGAGGTAACATACATCTCTTCTGTTCATTGTCTGTTGGCCTGAAGTAGTCACTTGTCCCCAATATACCTTCAAGGGAGGCTTGGAAATAATAGAGGTGAGAATTGGAATGTTCAGTGAATACTATTTCTGTCTCATGATCTAAAATCTTTGTGTTTCAGGAATAGTGGATATTGATTAATTTTGGACATTCTTAAAATATAAGTTAAACTTTCTAGGATAACCACAAAAAAGAGGAAAACAGTATATAACTTCAAAATTAGTAGTGGGAAAGAGATAAGATAAAGAGAAAATCTTAAAACCTCAATCAATTCAAAAGAAGGTTAAGAAAAGAGAAAGAAAAACAGATAGTGGGTTAAATCAAGACAAATAGAAATCACAAATTAACACGGTAGAAACAAAACCAACATAAAATATGATAAATGCAAGTGGGCTATAGTCTCTAGTTAAAAAGCACAGACACTGGTAAATTCTAGCAAACATTCAGGAAACAACAAATTCCAAATGCTTCTCCAACTCACCAGCACATTCAATGAGACTACTGTATCCTTGATTCTTGAATTCATTTCCTATTACTATGCAACAAATTACCACAATCTCAATGGCTTAAAAAAGCATCCATTTATGAGCTCACAATTCTGTAAGTTCTAATCTATGCAGGCTCTACAGTGTTCTATACTCAGGGTATCACAAGCCTGAAATTAAGGTGTTGCCTGGTCTGGGAGGACCAGACTCCTCATCAGGAGTCTCTGGGAATAATTCACTTCTAAGATCATTCAGGTTGTTGATAGAATTCAGTTTCTGTAGGCTGTAGAATGAGGTTCCAACTTCCTTGCTGGTTGTGGTCTGGGAGTCTCAGATTCTAGAGGCCACCTGCAATCCTTTCCACATGCTTCGGGCAAGCAATGATGAACCAAATCTCCCTAGTACTCCCAATCTCACTGACTTACTCTTCTGCCTTCAGCCGGAGAAAACTCTCTGCTTTTAGAAGGGTTCATGCAATTAGATTAGGATCACTTGCCTATTAAGATCAGCTATGACATAAAACATAACATGATCAGAGCAGTGATATTTCATACTCATAGGTTCCAGGGATTAAGACATGGGATTTTAGGGCCATTTTTAGAATTTTGTCTACCGCAATACCAAAACCAGAGAATAGTTCAAGAAAGAAACATCACAAGGCAATTGTACTCATGAACCAAGAGGCAGAAATTCTAAAATATACTGGCATTGAATTCAGAAGAGCATAAAAAATAAGTAAGTCATAACAAACCACTTGGTTGTTCCCCAGGAATGTAGAAGTGTTTTGGCACTCAAAAAAATCTATTAAGATAATCAACAATATTTTTATATTAAAGTAGAAATACAATATTATCAATTTAGAAAATACATTTTGCATAATAGTAAAAAACATTAAAGAGGTAGTCTTTTATCAAGCATAGAGTATATGAAGACTAGTACATTTATGTGCTCAAATATTCTACATCAGTGAAAATAGGTAAATGTATAGCTAAATATATTAAAACGTATGAATCTCAGGGCACCTGGGCAGCTCAGTTGGTTAAGCATCTGACTTTGGCTCAAGTCATGATCTTGGAATCTTGGAATCTTGGGATCTTGGAATCGAGCCCCACGTTGGACTCCACACCCAGCAGGGAGTCTACTTGTCCCTTTCCCTCTGCCCCTCTGCACTGCTAGTGCTCTCTCTCTCAAATAAATAAAATCTTTAAAAAAAATGTATGAATCTCATAAAGTTAAAATTTCAGAGACAAAGAGCACAAAGTATATAATAACTTTCATTTGTATGAAGGTCAAATATAGGCAAACCAAACTAATACATTGTTTAGAAATAAAATAGTATATAGTACAACTCTTTAGAAAAATAAACCAATGGAATAGTAACATAATAATCAGCTTATTGTTTAATTCTTAGGGGAAGGAAAAGAGGTGTAACTGGGAAAGGAAAAACAGAGGACTTCAGGATTATGGCAATATTTTTAACCTCTGTTTGGGAGAATATGAGTGCTTGTTTTATCATTTTTAATTGAGCATATATGCAAGATACATTCTTTTATATGTATGATATATCTTATTTTAAAAAGGCCAAAATTTGAATTCTAAAAATGGTTCCCCAAATTCCAACTAAACATAAACAACTGAAATTTAAAAAAAAATTTTACTACATATTGCCTTACAAAGAAAAATTTCAGAAACCAGTGAATATTCTCCATAGGTGCCCTTGCTCCCTAACTGGCAACTGAGTTTAAAATGGCAGAACAGAAGACGAGGAGAGGGACCACATCATTTGGAAAGAAAATAAAAGCCTTTGCCTGAAGAAGAATCCTTTACTTATTAAAGTGAAGAACACATAAAATGAGAAATCAACTGAATGCATCAATTGAATCACCCAATAAACAATTTGCTAAACACTTTCTACATGATGACAAAGGCAGGGAGACCATAGGATCTTGACAAAGCCCCTGTTCTGGAGAATCTCATTCTTGGGTAGAAAGATAGTCACAAAAGTTCCACGACAATGCATTAAGATAATTGCCATGATAGAGGGATGTCCAAAGCACTATGAGTGTATACAGGAGGAAATATATTTGGATGGACCAAAGCAGCACTCATACTGGAGGTAACATTTGATCTAAGGTCTTCGGATAACTTTAGATTTACTAGGCAGATAGACGTTATCTAGGCCAAGTAGAGGAGGCAGCCTTCTATAGATGTACAGAAGATGCTTATAAGGTGAGAAACATGCCCCAGAAATCCTAGGAATCCTAGTATGGTGATGAGATTAGCATGATGGGATAGGAAACTGGGGAGGGAGACAGACCCAAAATTCTAGATGGTCTTATTGGGGTTAGGAGATTTTTGATTTTTAATCTATGCAGGGCCATGGACACATTCATGTTTTACTAAGTTCACATTGGCTGTGGTGTTGAGTATAGACTGAGCTACATCAGACCATATAAAAGAAAACCATTAAGAGTCTATGGAAAAGGTTCAAATCAGAGATGGTAAAACATGCAAAAGGAAGTGGTACTAGGGACAGAATAGACGTGCAGGTTTAAGGAATATTTGGAAAGTTTAACTTATATCATGAAATAATTGATAGAATGTAAAAATGTGAAAGAAGAACCTAGGCTTTCAGGTATAGCTCCCCAGTGGGACCCACCTTGAGCTTCTGACTTGCAGAACTTTAAGATTATATATTTGTGTTGTTTAAAACCATTGTGTGTGGTCATTTGTTATAGAAGCAATAGAAAAACAATAAGACAAAGAACAATTACCTACTGAACATACATTAGGTGCAAGGTATTATACTGGGACTTCTTATCCTAGTTAAGATGGAGTAAATGACACAAACAAGCCCCCCTGCCATACAAAACTATAAGACTGCACAAGAGGAATGCCATAATCATCGACCTTTCTGACGAGGGTCAGTTTTTGCAGCAAAGCACTGAGAACTGGAATCTGAGCAGAGGCAGTGATCTCACTGAATTTGGGAGGCAGAGATAGATTTAAGAGTACTAAATCTACTGATATGTGTAAGATGAAGCATGAGAGGAAGGAAGCTATTTAGTGATGGGCCCTGGAATTCAGTATGGAGATCCTCCGTAAATCCATATGAAGGCTGGATCATATGTACACAGGGCAAGACCATTTGAACTTTTTTTCAAAGATTTATTTATTTATTTATTTATTTATTTATTTATTTATTTATTTATAGCACAAGGGGGATAGGGGCAGAGAGAGAGGGAGACAAATAACCCTCAAGCAGACTCTCTGCTGAATACAGAGCCCAACACAGGGTTTGATCCCAGGACTCTGAGATCATGACCTGAGCCAAAATCAAGAGCCACTGAGGCACCCCAAGACAATTTGAACTTAATAGAGATTAGCTGCTACAGGATGGAAAGCAGAACAGAGATACCAGAGGTCAGGCAGTGCTGGAGGAAGAGCATTCATGGAGTTCCCACCTTGACTAAGTAAAGAGACCACATCAACTGCAGAAGGTCTTAAGAATAAGGATAATGACACAGAATTAAACCTACTGTAGATGCACTCCTAAAAAGCCTAAAACAAAGTCCCAAAAGGATGTTTGGGTAGGACAGAATTAGGAAGTTGAGTCCTGTCCAGCTAAATGGGTTTGGATATACCTTGTTCTTGCACAAATATTTACTAACAAAGTGTAAAATCAAGTGTACACATGCTCAAAATGATTATCCAGTCATTGAACTTTCTTCTGAAACAAGAATCAACATTTCAGGAAAGAATAATAGAATCTACAGTTTTTATGACCTGTTACTCATAATATCCATTAGCAATCAAAAATCACTAGACATACAACAATAACAAAAATATGATTCACAATTGAAGGGGAAAAAAACAGTCTATAGAAACTAAATCCAAGATGGCTCAAATGTTGAACCTAATATATGCAAGCAATGATTATAAATATATGTTTAATGAATTAAATTAAAATATGTTCAGAGAATGAAAGAAAGGGTCTTAATGAAAGAGTAGATAAAAAACTTCAGAAGAAATATGGAAACTATACTAATGAACAAAACTGAAGTACTAAAAATAAAAAATACAATAATTGAAACAAAAACTATTAGTTAAATGTCTAACAATACATTAGTGAGCAGAAGTAAAGACCAGCTAATTTGAAGATTGATTAAAATAAATTATCTAATTTGAATAATGGGGGGAGTGGGAAATTAATGAAATTAGAAGATCCTCAAGGATCTATGGGATAATATAAGCATCTAACATATATGTAATTGGAGTCCCAAAAGGACAAAGTGGGAGATTGGGGAAGAAAACATATTTAAAGAAATCATGACTGAAAACTTCCTAAATTTGATGAAAACAGAAAATAAAACCAACAGACAACACTGCTGCAGAAATTCAATAATTTCAATAAACCCCAAGGAGGATAAATGTAAACAAAGAACTAAATTTATGCACATCATAGTCAACTTCTGCAAAATGAACAATATGACAATGATCAAACAAAGGATCATGGTACATGGTACTATACTGTTTTACTGTTATAGATTTGGAAAGTTCGAAGTGTGCATCAAGAAGTTGGAAGTAGAAAGTGTGAGGTATAAAGTGTAGAGCACAGAGAAATACAATATGGACTCTATGTAGAGTAAATTGAAGGATACACATTGCTGGACTCTGAACAATCTCTGTAAAACAAATGACTAAATAATAAAAAATGACATACCTAAAAGCCAATGAGGAAAATAAAATGTAACACTAAAGAATATTCAATTAATCCAAAAAGAAGACAGGAGGGTAACCAGAGAGGAAGCAAATGCAGAGGGACAAATGGAAAGCAAAAGGCAAGTTGGCAGACTAAAACCCAGCAGTAATGATGATTACATTAAATGTAAATGGTCCATAAACCATGAAGCATATTGCAGAGATTCAAACCTATCCTACTATAAGAAAGTCTAACAGCCTGTCAACAGATCATGAGGAAATGGCATCAGGCAATTGCAATTGCAGGAACAGTTTTGAGCTTATTTGTTCATTTGCTCATTCATTCCATCAATCATCATCATGAGTCTTGGTATGTGAAGTGCCCTTTGATGTTCTGTGAGAAATAACATTAATTATACAATTGCTATTATCAATGACTAATTACTTAATCCCTAATCTCTGATTTCCATCAAATATTTAAAGGCAAAATACAGCATGGTAACAGTAGTTAGTATACAGCATGATGACTGTATTTTATACTGGAAATTTGTTAAGAGAGCAGATTTCAGGTGCTCTCACCAGATATACACAAAAAAGGGTAATTATGTGAGGACCCAGAGATGGTAATTAACTTTCACCATGTACATGTATATCAAAATATCATGTAGTACACCTTACACATATACATTTTTATTAAGAATAAATAAATACTATGGTAACAATTTCTAATGTATATGTATATCAGATCATCACACTGTATACCTTAAAAATATCACCTGTTACAACCTGAATGTATACAATTTTTATTTGTCAGTAAAAACACAAACACACATACACACACACACACACACATATATACATACACACAAGCACACAGATGGTAAGAGATAACTCTCCATCCCTCTCTGAGTTTCAACCTGGATATATTTTTATTTTTCTCCACAAAAGGATGATGTAGTATAGAAGTCTGGAGGCACTCAACACTTACCTGCTAGAGCATTTTGCAAAGAACTCCCATGATTTACCCTGCTCTTACACCTCAACCAGTGTCAGTAAGTAAACAGAAACCCCCTCATTCAGGATGCCTGGAGCTCCAGGAAGCCTGGAGGAGGAATATTCGTGGGTACCAAAGCTAGTCTTCTGCTTGGCATCACTGACTGAGAAATCCCCCTGCAGCAATGGTTTCAAACACTTTTAATTTAGTGCTTTTTAAATATATTTATGTCTTTGGCCTTGTTTAACATTTTTCACTGAGTTCCCTTTTCCTTTCAAGAGGCAGAGGCCAAAAAAAACAGAAAATGAGCTACGGGAGCCTCAGCAAGAAGTCTCCTGAGACTCCACCGTCTCCTGGAAAATTCTCCTCAAGAGTTTACGAGACAAATATAAATATAGGCTGGATGAAGTTTTCAGTGACCTTTAAACTGTTTGCATTTCAGGAAGATTCCAAGAAGAGTTTCTGTCTCTGGCAGGTCCTTAGGTTTCTGGGCTTAAATTAAAAAATCTAAACCAGATCGCACTTTAGGGCAAGTGTCCCAGAAACAGCATCATTGTGGGGTCTGGGTGTCAAAGAACCTACTGGGTTTTGGGAAATGTGTTCAGTGCTTTTTCTGTGAGGTTCATTTAATCTTGATAGTTTTAGAGGGAAGGGATTTTTATTTTCATCATACAGAGGAGGAAATGGAATTACACAGTTCAAGGGTACATACTCTGTAAGAGTCTCGTCCCTCTGGGTAAAATGGGTTAGTTTTACCTATTTTGTAGGGTTGTTAAAGATTTAGCATTGTTAAAGGATATGTTAAAGATTTAGCATTGAGGTAAAAAAACATAATAGGTACTCAATAAATGAGAAATGTTATTACATGTGGGTAAGCCAAGATCCAAATCCAAATTCTATAGTCTCAAAAGGGCAAGGGTGGGTGCTTTCCATTCACCACACAGGCTCATCTGGGAGCTGGCCAGTCAGGCCTCCTCTGCTGGTCTTTTTCCCAGTGCCACCCACACAAGAGACTGCTCTTCTAGCCCTTAGTGGGGACAGCCAATACCCTCTGTACCCCCAGCTAGGAAGCAAGGGGACCCCTCTCACTGCTATTCCTTTCTGCCTATGAACAAAGGGGGTAGCTCTTCTTTTTCAAGACTTTGCTCTCATTCACTTTGGTGACAAACTAGAAGTGACAAAAATAGCCAATATGAATGAGTCAGCCAAGAGTGTAGTGTCATACAAAACCCTTGTGATGTGTTATTAGGAACATTGACCTCCTGCTCCTAGCACCTTTGAATAGATATGACTGTAGTGGATATTTTTCTTCAGTCTTTATTCTACAAGGCCCATGGAGGAGTGCTCATCAATATTTCCCAGGGGACCTTGAGACTGGAAAGCTGAGGTCCATTCCTCCATAATGGCTCCTCCTTCCATCAGGAAGATCCAGTTCAGGTGGATTTCTGCTATGTCCATTGTCTCCAGGGAGCGTTTGTATTTCTGATGCTCCAGATGAGGAGACCCTCATGCCTCTGAACCACTCATATATGGGTACTTCCACCACACTTGGTAATTTAGATGTTGGGGGAAAAAAGAAGAAAGAACGAGCTGGCAAAATATGAGCTGTATCAGAACTAGAAGAAGAACTAGAAGAACTGTGTTCATACCTACAACACAATGAAATAGTATTCAGTTAGAGTAAATGGAAGAACAAACCTTTTAATGTAGCTAAATTCTCCAAGGTGGAGAATTTATATTCTGTAGTTTTTTTCCTCCTCTGTTTTTAAATATTGGGTGACCATTTTTGAAAATATATTTTTTAAAAATAGAGGAAATGAAAGTAGTAGGAAAATAATTGACTATAATCCCTCACTCAGAGATAAGCTAAGGACAGTTAATATTTTGGATAATTTCCTCCTAATGTTTTCCTAGTCATTTCTCTCTTTGCATACTTGAGATCACTACGTGTGTGTGTGTGTGTGTGTGCTGCTTTCCTCATCCAGCATAGATTATTAATATCTTTCTTTATCACAAAACAGGAGGAAAGACTGAGGAAATTTTACTAATTACAACAGACTAAGGAAAAATGACAGCTTGATGCAAACTGAAATTCTGGATAGGATCCTGGAACAGAAAAGTTTCGTTCATGGAAAATCAAGCAAATTCAATCAACATTAACTTCCTGGACTCGAGCATTGTTAATTGCACTATCATTTAAGGTGGCAACAATTAGAGGACACTGGTTGACACTCTGTGGGAACTCTCTGTGTCACCACAGCAAATTTTCTGTAAGATTAAAATTAGTTCAAAATAAAAATGTCTTAAGAATGTCTCATTACATAACAGCATACTTGTCACAGATAATCTTCCCATTTACTTTTTTACCTGCTGCCATGTGGCCGCTGTGAGTAACATTCTTCTAACTCTCCCATGGCTTTGGAAACTTTGTCAAAATAAAGCCTCAGGTTGAGATTACTGGGTCAAAGGTTTTGAATATATTTAAACTTCTTGATACATATTATCAAAAGTCTTTCAAAAAATGTTTTACCAAATAACATTCTGACCAGCATTTTATTTATGAGCATAACTTTTTTTTAAGATTTTTTATTTATTTATTTGAGAGAGAACAGGGTGGGGCTGGAGGAGGGGGACAAAGGGAGAAGGAGAAGCAGACTCCCCACTGAGCAGGGAGCCTGATGCAGGGCTTCATCCCAGGACCCTGGGATCATGACCTGAGCCAAAGGCAGACGCGTAACCAACTGAGCCACCCAGGTGCCCCAAGTATAACTTATATAATTAAAGCATAATTCTTTATTAACAGCATAAGCAAAAATAGGTTAGAGATTTTTTAGATGTATTTCTTTTTTTTTTTTTAAAGATTTTAGTTATTTACTTTGAGACAAAAAGGGAGTGAGCTGGAGCAGGGGGAGGGGGCAGAGAAAGAGGGAGAGAATCTCAAGCAGACTCTGCGCCAAGCAAGGAGCCCGAGACAGGGCTCAATCTCTAACACCTTGAGATCATGACCTGAGCTGAGATCAAGAGTCGGACGCCTAAATGACTGAGCCACCCAGGTGCCCCTAGATTGCATTTCTTTATATAAAATTCAAGGCTGAGTGTTTTGATCTTTAATCTTTAGGGGCTTTCTTATTGATTTAAATAGGTGTCTATAAGTAAACTCTGACAATTCTTTGTCTACATTATGTTACAAATTTTGATTGGCTTGGAAATGTTTAAGAGAACAGTTAGTTGCATCAAAGTACATACCTTCATAGAGACAAGCCTTCAAGTATTTCTGAAGTAAAATTAGTGCTAAGATCTGTAATAATGAATTAATATGATTTATTAGTAATTATTACATTTCTTAAAACAGTTTATTCTCCTTAGTATGTAAAGAGACCCATCTAAAAAGGCTATCTATGTATAATTCAATTCATATGACTCTGGAAAAGGCAAAACTACTGAGATTATAAAAGGTCAGTGCTTCCAGGGGTACCAGGGTGGCTCAGTCAGTTAAGCATCTGACTCTTGGTTTTGGTTCAGGTCATGATCTCAGGGTTCTGGGATGGAGCCCCATGTCAGGCTCCATGTTCAGCAGAGTCTGCTTGAGGATTCTCTCTCCCTCTCCCTCTGCCCCTCCTGTCTCCCTCTCTCTCTCAAAAATAAATTAATAATAATAAAAAAAAAAGGTCAGTGCTTTCAGGGGTTTGGGTAGAGAAGAAGATTTGAATAAATGAAGCAAGGGGTTATTTTAGGTCAGCAAAACTATTCTATATGACACTCTAATGGTGGATAGATGACACTATGCATTGTCAAAACCCATAGAAATTTACAGCACCAAGAATGAACTTTAATTTATGCAAATTAAAAAAAACATATAGGAGGTTGGCTTAGCAACCTTAGTTCCAGCATAAAATGCATACTGTCACAAAATAATCTAACTGGATTTCAAATGCATGAAATGACCTCACTGAAGGGTGTGGGGGGGGGGTGGGGAGATGCTACCCTAATTAACTTTGGAAATGAGTGGAGGGTGGCAGTAGGAATAAAGGCAAAGGGAACTGTACATAAGAATTGTGTTACAGCTGATAAAGTTGTTTCCCATTGGAGTCTGGGTTGACATTTCTGATACTGCTATCCTTGTATCCCAGAATTGAACAAGTAAATGGATGAGGGATGGTGGGAGCCAGGTTTCTCACTGTTGAAGTGGGAGGCTGCAGATAAGAAAGGATATGATCCATGTGGCAGTAGATTAGAGTTGGAGACGTCAGTGTGAATTCATGTTTAGCTGAATATAGTTAAAGTTAAAGGTAGAAATATTTATAGATACGTTTATAGAAGCAGGTTAGTATATACACATATACTTTTTTAATTTGTGAGTTGAGAGAGCCCAGAAGCAATACACTCCAGCTGAACAAGCACATCCAGGGCTCAGATTTTGGATTCTAATACCATTCTTTGATAAAAATAACCAGGGCTTCTTGGAGAAATAGATGATTGTAGTGGCAGAAAGTAAGGAAGTACACACACACACACACACTGTGATGGTGTAAGTCGTAGGGACTGAGGAGTCACGTGAAAGAGCTGCCAATGGCCAAAGCTAGAACAATTTCGACAAAATGAATAAAGTAGTATGGGATTCAAACCAAAGTATAAAATAAATGTCAAGAAGTCCACAGTAAGATAACAAATGGTTGAATAAGTAAATTAATAATGAGGGGACTAGACAAATTTCTCTCTAGCATTTATGAGTGAATAAGCTATATCATCAATATTTTTGAGTGAATATGTGAGTAAATGACCTGAAGGGATAATTATTCTACCTTTGTCAAAATTGTCAGAGCTTTAACAACTGTACCTGAAATACTCAGGTTCAAAATACAATGACACCCCTCTTCTATTTTTTCTGGAAACACAAATACCAAATTAACTTTGAGTTTAAAGTCCTCCCATGTTGTCATTGCTGCCAAAGAGTCTCAGTTTCTAGATGGTGTCAGGCTTCTTTTAATGGAGGCTTCATCTCAAGTTTGCTTATTTTATAACATCAATAATAATAATAAAAGAAAATGTACCTATCTCTGAACTCACTTCAGGAATAAAAAATCCACTCTGCAGAAATGTTCTGGTTTGATTATCCCCTAAGCCTTCAGGCCTATCCCAGCCACAATAAATCCCACGTTTGGGGAAAATGTGTCATTTGCATTGGCATGTGCCCTTTGAAAACACGTGTGTGTGCTTCTTGAGCCAAAGGCAGCAGAGTGTGATAGAGAATGTGCTGGGTGAGGGAATGAGCCTGAGGCTAGCAAAGGGCTTCCGTCTCCTGTGCAAACTTCCAGGGTGAGATAGTCTGTTTCTCTCCTCCATCTCAATAAAAGGGCATCCAACTTATTCAAAGTGCCAGGATTGAACCTGCACAAAACCTTGAGTCCTTTGTCTAATTGAAAAGCCACTTCTCTTGCATTAAGTGTGTAATTAGTTATGCACCATAAAAGTCTCTCACGGTCATATGACAAACCTGCACGTCGGTTTTGCCATTAAGCCTTGACTTCCTGTACCCTGTCCCATTCCTTCCAACCCCAACCCTTCCCTCAGAGTCAGGAAGTGTGGAATGTTGGCCATATTTTTGAGATTGAGGACACGGAAGCTGATGGAGGGTAACTGATACCCCGAGGTTAAAGAAATACCAAGTAGAGGAGCACCTGTGAAAATAGACGGTGAGCTGCTTGTTTTGTTTTTAGGGGAACAACTCAAATTCTCTAGTACGTGCCTTGCTCATAGGACATTATTCGATGTAAGCCTGGCTCCTGCAGAGGAATTTCTGGGAGCTCTGTTTGGAAGAATCTCCTTTTCCCCTCTCTCTCAATACCTCCCAGTCTCCTCTGGCTCCATGAATTTCTGCCTCAGCATGCATCACTGTCTGCCTTATAGGACTCACGAGGGGGGTGCACCTGTCCCCCTGGGAGCCGCATGAAGGGCAGTGCCCAAGGGTGACTCTCCCCTGTACCTGTGCCCGCAGTCCCACCACCCCTGTTAGTGTCAGTCCTGGGATGGATGGTGTCCAGCAGTGACTATGGAATAGGACTGCTTATGTTGAGCAATTTAAGAATGGGGAAGGGTCGGAGCTGGTACTAATGTATATTGATCCGCACTGCATGCCAGGCTGTGTCCTCGGTCATTTATAGCTATCCCCCATTAATTTTGGACTTAACTATCATCACTCCTATCTTAAAGATGAAGGAAATCACACAGAGAGGTTAAGTCACTTGCCCAAGGTCATCTAGCCAGTAAGTGGCAGCACCAGGATTTGAACCCAGACTGGGTAATTCAATCATTATTGCTCTTTGTACTAAAAGACAGCCCTGAGTGAATTGGAAGTGTTATAAGGGATTTAGTTTCTCAAGGATCAAGGGCTAATCTTATTTATATTCATCCCATGAATATAATAGACCAAGCACCTGAGGAAGAAATAGAATGGGAAATTCTACGTGTATTTCATACGTTCAAGGAACATCGGCTTCTATCGTCATTGGCTGTCTACACTTCTTTTTTTTCAAACTGAGAACTGCTGAATATTTTCCACTTGAGTGTAAATGGATGTCTAAATTGCAAAGGTGCCTAGAGCTCAGACTTACTTAGCTTTCAGTGTAGGTATCCACCCTGTATTGCACAATCATCAAATGGGATATGATGCAATTTTTTAAAACAGACTTTGCAAAACAAGTATTGGGTAACCCGAAGCTCTCTTCATCCTTGTATGTGCCTAGCAACCTTGCAGGTCTGTTTGACAGAAAAAAAAATTTGCCCTTGGACAGCAGTTCAGCAAGATACTCAAAGGCTCAGAAAAGCACGAGGCTTGGGAGTGTTGCAATCAGTCAGCCTGGCTGAGATTAACCAAGGAGGAAGTGCTCCGGCTTTGCGGGGCCCCTCCTCTCTCGGTGTTAAGGCAGCAGGACTTAGAAGCCAAATGCATCTGACATATCTCAGTGTTTACACATTGCAGACTGCAGGGCCTGCAGCAGAGATGGAAAACTTTCCAATACTTTTGTTTTCTGATGATAAAATGATGCGACATTACAGAAATCTTCGGAAAAAAACACACATCATTTTATGACCGCAACAAAAGTGTTTTCATTTCACATGTTCCCTTCCAGACTTTCTTATCACTCATTCATATTTTATGCTGTGGGAGAGAATTAAGGAAGCACACCACCTACTGAGTGAGAAGCTGGACTCGGTGGTTTATATTTATAACTGAATTTATCTCTCACAAAAGTCCTCTAAAGTCCATCGGGAGAGTTTCTCCCATCTTACAGATAAGCATATAAATTAAGGAAATTTCAGCACCTGGCTGAAGTTCCCTGGGCAAGCCATGAATCTGGGATACAAGCCCGGTTCTGTACGACTATAAAACTAATGGTTATCATTGTCCATCAACTTGACATTTTTCTCATTTACCAATATATTTAAGCATGCTATTTTGCTGTATGTGTCTAAATTAATATTTTAATGTATATAATTTAAATATTAACAGATATATCACCATTTACTGTAGAACATTAAGTTTTGCAGCGGTACAAATCTTAGGCTACAAAAAAATTTAAGTCTACAAGAAATACAGCTTTATTTTCTAGAAACAGACTTGAATATCTATTTCAAGCCTCCATTTTGCTAGGTGGTAAGACCTTAGTCTCAATGATGGACTTACACCCCTGAACCCAGCAAATTCCAGAGTGCTGTTTGTGTTCTGGGTTCTTAACAAGCGCCTGGCATGTTGGGGAAAAAGCCATGTGGCCATTAGATTTTACTCTCTATCCACTTTAACATCCCCTGTGACACCTGATTGCCATCCAGTTCCTAGTTTCTGTCCTTAAAGGTCACTCCCACGTCCTTCTTTCCCTAGCTGCAGAGCCTCTCTGGTCCGGCTTGACACAGCTGCTCCCTGATTGGATGAATTATTATGACTCTGGCTCTCCGTGGCCTTCCTTCCTCCCCATCTGGGCTCCTATTTACAGTGGATCTGCTGTATTTCTTTCTCTTTCTTTCTTTCTTTCTTTCTCTTTCTTTCTTTTTTCTTTCTTTCTTTCTTTTAAGGTTATACCTATTTATTTATTTAGAGAGACAGAAAGAGTTGGAGGGGGGAGAAGAAGGAGAGAGAGAGAGAATCTCAAGCAGACTCTGTGCTGAGTGCAGAGCCCAGCGTGGGGCCCCATCTCAAAACACTAAGACCATAACCTGAGCTGAAACCAAGAGTCAGACATTCCACCAAGTGAGCCACCCAGGCGCCCCAGATCTGCTGTATTTCCGAAGGAGGATCACAGGCAGCCACAGGCTCTGAAGTCTGCAGCAGACACTGTGATGTCTGGGATGAATCTTGGGATGAGTCAGGGCAAGAGAGGACACTTGAAGTGTAGCCATCTACACTTCATGGCCAGTGAGTGTATTTGTATTCGGTCAAGGTTCTTCAGAGGAACAGAACCAATAGGAGACATCATATCTCTATCTTTATCTTTCTGTCTGTATATCTATCTATCTATCTATCTATCATCTATCTGTCTATCTAGAGATTTGAAGGATTTGGCTTATGAGATTGTGGAGGTTTGGAGAGTTCAATAGCTGATGGGAGAGTCCAGCAGGCTAGAAGCAGGAAAGAGTTACAGTTCAAGTCTGAAGGCAGTCTGCTGTAGAACCAGGGAACATGGATGGTGCTCATGACGTCTGAAAGCAATCTGCTGGAGTATTCTCTCTAGCTCCAGAGAGGTCATCCTTTTGTCCTGTTAGACCTTCCACTGACTGCATATGGCACACCCACATTACCAAGGGCAATCTGCCTTAAAGTCCACCGAGTTACATGGAAATCTTACTCCAAAACACCCTCACAGAAATATCCAGAATGACATTGGAATGCATAGCTGGGCACTGTGGCTCAGACAAGGTAACATGAAATTAACCACCACAACATTCTTAGAATGAACATGTGTGTATGTGTATATATATATATATATATATATAAATACATACAGCAAAGATAAGGATGCCTCTTCAGTGCTTCTCTGCTGATCATTTTAAAGCAAGGTATCAACTTTTTACTCTCAGAGAGGGCGTTTTCTGAAAAACAAAAGTAAAAATGAAAACAACTTACGTTTACAACATATGAATTCATTCATTTAGAAATACCATTTGTTCTAGGCATTGTGTTAATCTCTGCAGCTTCACAAGTGAACAGACGACTCTTCTTTGTCCCAAGGAATTGATATTATGGAGATAACAAAACAAGAGGTTGTAAAACATTGCAATAATTGCTAAAGCTGCAATAATCAAAGGTGCTAAGAGACCCCATTATTTTGGCCTTTCATTAATCTCCCTTTACTTGCTTTCATATTGCTGTTATGCCCCTGGCTGCACAGGGTTATTAAAAGAAACAGTCTCAGGACGCCTGGGTGGCTCAACCAGTTAAGCGGCTGCCTTCGGCTCAGGTCATGATCCTAATGTCCTGGGATCAAGTCCCACATCGGGCTCCTTGCTCAGCAGGGAGCCTGCTTCTCCCTCTGCCTGCCACTCCCCCTGCTTGTGCTCACTCACTCTCTCTCTCTCTCTGATTTAAAAAAAAAAAAAGAAAAAATAAATAAATAAAAGAAACAGTCATAGGAAATGTGTCGGTGTGTTAAGGGAGCGGCGGATGTTATGCAGGGTGACATCTACAGCCTCCCATGTGCCCCCTCTATGAAGGCCAAGGGTGAGAAGCATCTTGATCTCAGAAAACAAAATAGGTGTACATTCCCTTAGCAAGTGGCTGGCTTCTGCCTTAAGGACACAGTTATTTCTACAAGGGATTATATATGTATTTTTTTCTTTGTTTTGACAATGATGGAGTTAAAAAACCAAAGCCCTTCGGGACCATGCAGCATCCATTTTGTATACTGGCTATACTTCGGCGTTCTCTCTCTCTCTCTTCTTTCATCTTTCCTTCCCTAGGTTAAAAAGAAATTACTGTATTTAATGTTTTGTTGTCAGCCAATTCAAACCCATTGTGGAAAGACATAGGAAATTAAGATGATGCACAGGTGGATGGATGGATGGATGGATGGATGGATGGATGAACAGACAGATGGGGAGATAGATTTTCCTTTGAGGGAGGTATGGAAAGTATCACTGAAGCAATGACACAGCCAAGCTGGGTGTAAGAGGATGAGTAGCTGTTGGTTGGTGGGGAAGAAGGACGGTTCCACCTAGGGTAGGTAGGGCAGAGGGGTGGGAGTCTGGATTGCACTAATCTTTGGTGAACAGAGCTAATTAAATAAGTGACCTAGTAATCACATCATCTGGTTAATGCACTTCAGAATGGGTCCCTTATACTTCAGTCATTATGCTGATGGAAAGCTTTTTGAAACAAGAAGAGCCATCTCCTGATGCTCATCCTGTAATTATCCCTTTCTTGCCTACCTCTTGCTGTTTTTGATAAGAGCCATTAGGGTAATAATTATAGGCTCGACTAATGTATTAATAACTCTGTGGATGTACACGTCTTTATACCTCTGTGAGAGACTCAACTATGTCCACCTTTTCAATGTCCTCCGTCACAGGCTGTGTCAGACTTTTATTAATGGCGTGGTTCAGCTGCCCAAACCCCAGCTAGCTGCAAATGTGTGCAATGTGTAGAAACAAAGCCTTTTCATTATGCTCATGGTCATTTCCCTTTTTAGGAACTTGAAATGAAATACTGTGTTTATCCTGTATATCCTAAGAATGCACGTCAGCTGTAAAGCCCGAAATAGACATGGTTTTGCTGCCCTAAATATTTGATTCTTGAGTCAAGTTATTATAATTGCTAGACATCCTTCCTTAAATATAGCAGGACAGTCCGTGGAACTGCACATTTGAAATAAACACCATGCTCAGATGCAGCACCGTTTCTAGTTGATTTTTTTTTTTAAATAATATCCTCAGGCTTGGTGAGCGCGGTGGAATGCAGAGCTATTTTGCTCATCTAAAGTCATGCAGCTTTAGGGAGACCCGACAAAGAGGTCTTTGGGACAGGGGAAGGTGTTTGTAGTAGTTAAGGGGTGTAGTTATGACAGAACACAAACTGTAACACGCCCTTTTGTAAAACCATCGTTAATCAGCCATTGTCCCACAGCTCTATGGCTGTTAGAGCACTGATAAGTGGTTTCGGACTCAGCAGCGAAGGCAAATACATTTACCACAGACAAAAGCACATATTAGGGGACCTAACTGCCTTTGAACTGTTTGATAACTTATCTTCGGCAACCAGGGCACTGAGCTAAACTTGCAAGGCTTCTTTGACATCTGCAGAAATAGCCTTGGGATAAAAATATTCTCAAGCCATCCTGCTTGGTACATACTAAAGTTAGCGGGGAAAAAATAAAGGACTCAAAAGTTCATGTGTGTGTTCGGGGTGTGCTTACGGATGTGACATGCCCACCGCTCAGCCTTGCTATCCTTCCTTTATTATTTGGGATTTGGCCTAATGATCAGGTTCAGTCTGCCTTGAGAACCCAATTTTGAAATTTAATTTTGAAAGGAGCTTGATATGGTTTGATTGGTCTGATTTTGTGAAATTAAACTTGAGGAGACAGAAATAGGATTTGTTGATTTGAAGCAGTCACAGTGAAGGGAGTTTTCTGATGGCTATTTTGAAGACAACATTGAACATTTTAAAAACATAAAATATATCTCTATCCCTATCATATATATGGAGGGGTATATATGGCTAAAAAAAAAAAAATAATACTTAGCCAGCTTGACAAAGGTTGCTAACTTCTATCACCTTACATCCAATATACCTTGCTTTTTCTCCATCAGTAATTAATGTAGTCAACAACTATTTATCAAACACTTTCTACGTATCTAGTGCTGGGCAAGTTGCTGGAAAAATAAAGGAGATTAGGACAGGCATCACTCTGCCCAAGTTCGCACAAACAGGTGCAGAGAAGATTGCAGTGTCTTGAGATAAGCTCTGAGACAGAAGCCAATAGGGGACTAGATGCTCTGACCCCAGGCCACCGAGCAGGAGAGAGGACAGTGCCAGAGGCTGCCTCCTGGAGAAGCTATCTTTGTTTCTTTTGATTTGGCTGTCCCTTTTTGCTTAGGGATTGCAAAGGTAGAGGCATGGATTAACCATACTGTTCCGTCCCTGGCTGATGATCCACATGTGCCGATATAAGGACCTTTTCCTATTTTGATTTATTTATACGTTTGTCAATTTACTTATTTATTTCCCTTTCTTGCCCTTCCTCATTCTCATTTCTCCTGCCCCCACTATCAGCAACAATTCTATTCTGGTTAGTTTTTACCTTTGCACATCTTTATATTCTGTGTTCATTGTTGGCTGGTGTGCACGCATTTTAGTTTCTCCAAGTGGCATGGTTTTTATATCCCATTCTGTTTCTAACTTTGTCCCCGTGCACTATGTTGTTAATATGAATCCCTCATGCCACATGTCCATTATTTCCAGCGGCTGCCTAACTTTGCCCCTCTCTCCATTCACCATCCTAATGATGGACCTGAAGGGGATCCAACTCCCTTCCACCACACATGAATATCCTTGGGAGGTGGACTGTCAGAGCATCTAAGATAGATGCATTTTTTGCTGACCTATTTAGCCACGGGGCACCTGGGTGGCTCAGTCAGTTAAGGGTCTCTTATTGCAGCTCAGGTCCTGATCTCAGAGTTGTGGGATGGACCTCTGTGATGGACCTCTGTGTCAGGCTCAGTGCTCAGCAGGGAGTCTGCTTAAGATTCTCTCTCACTCTCCCTCTGCCCCTCCACCCGCTCACATGCTCTCTAAATAAATAAATAAATAAATAAATAAATAAATAAATAAATAAATAAAATCTTTAAAAAAATATTTAGCCAGTATTTTTCTAACACATGCCTTGTGGATAATACAAAGATGTAAAACACACAATACTTTTCCTCTATAGACTGACTGTACAGTTGGGCTGGGAAGGAGGATGTGTGATCAAAATACTCTAATAAAATAAATACTCTGATAGAAACAAGAAAAGTAAGACAAATAACTTTGATTTAAAACAACAACAACAACAACAAAACAGAGTGCTAGCTCAAAGATTCTCCAGTGTCAGAGAGGATAATTGGCCCTGGTCAAGAACCTACTACAGGCTATGTTCTTCGCTAAGAATTTCCCAAGTGCTGAACTACCTTCCTGGTGAGTAGTGTGATATTTCTAAGGGCAAAAGCTAGGGAGCTTCTTTGGAAAATTCAAAGTTTATTTAGGAAGATAGGATTTTTTCAAGCATACCTAGGGGGCAGAAAGAACATTATAGTCAGAGCAAACCTAAACAATAAAGGATTGTTGTTCAAGACATGCCAGACATTTGAGGGAACAGAAATTAGGTCCATTTAAGGATATACACCGGGGCATAGGAAGTGATGGACATTTTTTAGCAATTCACAGTATGTAATGTATCATTTAATGTTGTTTTAAATTATGAATAGAGGTGGTTTCCTATTAAGTAATCCAATAAATATCTGCTGAACAACTAATACGTGCTGTGCAATATTCTACAATCTGGGATCCCAGAAATGAACCACACAGACCCAGTCAGGTCATTATCCTCATGAAATCTACATGCTAGTGGGTGGAAGTAGATGATCAATAAGTAAAAAATGAGCAGACAAATAAATAAGCAAACCAAATTAGAAATATCTGATAATATGAACATGCTCTCAAGATATCATTGTATGAATTAGAAAGAACTGCCCTCTCTGGGTGGACAAAGTCAAAAAAAGAAGTACCAATCCCTCTGTGATGAAAAGCTTGTCTACTCAATAGCACCTTTTCGTTCCTCTAGCACGCTGGAGGAATCCATGGGTCAGATTTCAGCACCCCCACCCTGTCGGCTTGGAGCCATGGCAATGCCCAAACCACAGCTCAGGGGCAGCTCTGCACAAGGAAAATAGTGGCGGAGAGTGGGTGTGCTAACGTGACCTGGGGTGGTCTCGCTGACTGTAGTGGTATTTGTCCTGAGATCTCAAAGTTGGGAAGGAGCCGGTCATGCAGAGATGAAAGAACAGCATTCCAGAGTGGGGGGCTAACAAAGGCAAGCACTCCAGCCCAGAGCTACTGTGGCTGTTCCTGGAACCAAAGGCCAGTTTCTGGAGGAGAGAGGATATAAAGGGGGCCCACTTAGAGAAGGCATGCTGTGGCATTTGCATCTCACTTTCAGATTTACTTTAAATGGCATATGCTGTGTATGTGCTGTTGTAGTTGAAATCACCTGGTTCTCGCCTCTGATCCCCAGAAGTTAACTGATCTGGACCTTCCCCACCTGCCAAATGGTCAAATATTGACCATTCATTCATTCCAAGAAGTCGCCAAATATTAAGTTGAACACATCCACCATACGGGGGAACTCTATTGGTCACCGAAAATGTTAAGAGGAAAAAGCCCTATCTCCCCAGCTAGACAGGGAAACTGATGGTTCAATTCAGTGTAAAAGTTTGTAATAGAGTTAACTCCATGATGGTGTGGATCATAATAGAGTGACTTTGTATGCCAAGTAAAGTTGGAGAAGTCTCAGAGAAAGGCTAACATTTGAATGGGCTTTAAAGGATGAGTAGGAGTTTGGTAAGCATGAACAAAGGAAAATCTTCTAACTCAGGCTTTCCTTAAACCTTTTATGACATGAACCTCTTCAACAGTCTAGTGAAACCTGTAAATTCCTTTGCAGAGTAATGACTTTTAAGCATTAAAATATGATATGATATTTAAATGCATAAAAGCAAATACCTAGACTTACAAAGGAAACCAATTATATGGTTTTAAAATGTTGCATTAAAATACAATTTTAAAATATTCAAAAAATTGTAATATATTCCCTCTTTGTCAATGCATTAACAGATCTTATTAAACACAATCCCCTAGCAGCGGCCTAATAATTATCATATTTTCAAAGTAGTGGTTAGGATAAACAGTTGTTTCAAGTTATCTATCATAGATGAAACGTGATGTAAAAAAATCGATGCTCTCTGCTAGTGACAAACCACAAGTTATTAATAATACTATTGCTATGGTGTGTTGCTAAGTTCATAATGGAAGAAAATGGTAAATATCTGTTGATGTGAGTGACAATAGACAAGAAAATATTCCTTTCCAAGTTCACAAGTCCTCTATATGCAGATGTACTGGGAGTCAGAAACCCTAGATCAGGACCACGGTACTGGAAACACTGACTTATTCCTAAGTGCAAACATAAGGAAGCAAGAGGGAACACAGCAGGACTTGGAGGAGAGGAGAATCTGGCCTGATGAAAGCTCTGTGTGCAAACAAATGGATCTGAATGAAGCCAAGTTACGAAGTCTCATATGAAGATTAAATAATTTTGACTTGATTTTTTTGACATGGAAAGCCTTGAAATGATTTTAAGCAGGAGAGTAGCAATGTCAGATTTGGGTCCTGGAAGTCAAATCTGCTTTCAAATTAGGGGATATTTTGTACAATTCTTTGGCTTTTTAAAAAATATACTTCTTTGAGGATACATAGCACAAAAGAGGATTTATTTCATTTGCAAATGTTCTTAAATCTGTTCTTTTTCTATATGCAGTAAAGGAGTTACAAAGATGAAGACAAGATGACATCGAGGCATGGCCCATTTTGACATTTGGCAATTCTTGGGGAAATTTAAGCAGTTTCAAAATATCTGGGGAATGTTTCCACCTGTCTGTTTAGGTGTTCCAAGAATTTTCTTGAACCTCCATTGGCTTTCCCTTTAATTCTCTGTTCCTCTATCCCCCATCGGGAGGGTTGGGGGGAAATAAAGTATAAATGCTAAGGGCCTCCTGCTCGAAAGGCGCATGGTTGACATTTAAATTTCACTGGAAAAAGCAAGTCCTCTAATATTGGTTAGGCTTTGAAAATATCTATAAATGAGGACCCATATACCCTATACTCGTATGTTTAAAAGTTATAAACCAAGCTAAATATTTGTTCAATAAAACAACGTTTGTTTGAACATCCAACTCCTTGCCTTGACAAAATCTCATCTTAGAAGGCTATGGAGAACTGTCAGTCCCCCAGCCCACTGTCCCTTCCTCCTCACCTGTGAATCCTCTAACCTATCTGGCCTGTGTGCACTCTGCTCAGGCAGTCTTGACCATCCCTTACATCCAGGATATGACCACCAGTGGCACCATCAGCCTGTGGCCATATGGACCCAGGAAGGAGGACTGTGCTACTTGTGAAGGGAGCTCTGGGCAACATGGGCAGAGAATCGCAGGATCCTAGGTCCTTAGAGAATGGGTAGAAGGTAGGGGAATGATTTCTCGCCCCTTGGGGAAGATTGTGGTTAAACCACAGAGAAAAGACTCTATCTAAATTGTGGAGCCCTGGACAAAGACCCCTCTTGGTCAAAGTTCAGTTCTGGTTGTATGAAGGTAGAGGTTTTTCATTTTGAGCTCATTTTACTGAAAGATGAAAATAATTGATATAAATACAGTGATTACACTGATGTAACTGCTTTATGTATCTAATCTCTAATTTATTTTCATAAATTTATTGATCATCTATTATTACATATTTGTTATTGTATATGGCCCAGTAGCCCTAGAGAAGTAAAATGACTTTCCCAAGAATGCACAGCTATTAAATTCTAGAATCAAGATTCATCGAAAATAACTCAACTTGAAAGTCCCAAGCTTTAAGACCCCAGATGGGATACAGTACTCCAAACTTTATTATTTATTTACCGTCAGAGCCTAGACAAACTGTTTTGAATGTTCTTAAAGAACTGCAAATCTTTATAACTTTCAGATAAATTTGTGGATTTGATTTCTAGAAACAGTAAAAGTTACTTGACTCCTAGCAAGCTTAATTAATGTGGGAGGTCAGAGTTACTCACACTCTCTCGTTGATTGCCTATTGCCTGACCAGCACCTTATTTTGTTACCATTTTTAGTATTATACTTATATTAGTTTTCTTCTCATCTCACAGAAGGGAAACAGAGTCTCAGGTATTTGCCAAATGAAACACATTTTCATAGAGGTTGAGGATAGAGACCCAAGTATTTCCGATACCAAGTCCATTTTTCTTTCCATTAAACTACAATGTGTCCTAAGTGGAATCATTAAGCTAGCAGACAAATGCAAAATTATTGTTCTGTGGGGTTACAGTGAAGCTCTTTTCGTCCATGGGTACCCGTGTCTAGGAGAAAGATTAATTGGATAAGGAGTGTGAAATCAGAAAATGTCAATGAATATTGTCTGTTTAATGAATCAATTACATTAGATCCAGTGTTACATATCAGATATTCTCTCTGGCACTGTTTCTCCACATCCTCAGAGAAATTCATTTATTTAGAGTTACTTTTTTTCATTAAAAATACAGTCCATGCATATTATGTCACAAATCAGTGTGTGTGTGTGTGTGTGTGTGTGTGTGTAGATGCTCTTCACTGAGCACTAACTCATCTTTCAAGCTTATATCACTTATTATCTCTTCCCAAACTGCCCTGATCCATCAAGTTAAAATCGATGACTCCCCCTTTGTTACCTCTATTGTTTCCTTCAGAAACATCAGTGACAGCAATTCTAACAAATGTTTGAATTATTTATTGTAGTGATTGTCTCTCTCACCAGACTCAGAGGTACTTGAAGACAGTAACTATGTCTTCTTACTTCCATTTTCTCACTACCTAGCCCAGCAACAAGTACAGAGAAAACACACAGGTATTTTTTAAATATAAGTTTATCTAATTTTCATTTATTTTAAAACAGCTTCATTTTGCTGGTCTTATAATACTGAATTAAAATTAGATCCAAATCCAAAACATAAAACAAATTTACTGAGAATATACTGTGCGCTGGGCACAATACTTTCTCCACCTTGGTGGGTTTTAATATGGTAATTTTATTTATTTATTTATTTATTTATTTATTTATTTATTTATTTATTTAATCGATGTGGATGGAACTGGAGGGTATTATGCTGAGCAAAATAAGTCAATCAGAAAAATAATTATCAGATGGTTTCACTCATAGGTGGAATATAAGAAACAGGGCAGAGGACCATAGGGGAAGGGAGGGAAAACTGAATGGGAAGAAATCAGAGAGGGAGACAAACCATGAGAGACTCTTAACTCTAGTAAACAAACCGAGGGTTGCTGGAGGGGAGGTGGGTGGGGGGATGGGGTAACTGGGGGATGGGCATTAAGGAGGGCACGTGATGTGATGAGCACTGGGTGTTATATGCAACTGATAAATTATTGAGCACTACATCTGAAACTAATAATGTTGGCTAATTGAACATAATAAAAATATGAAAAAAATAAATTAAAAAATACAAAAAAGATAATATGGTAATTTTAGGTGATTTCATCTTCCCTTGGTCAATGCCAGTCTTTTGATTCATTGCCAGGTGTGCATGCATGTGTGATGTACCCATGCGTGCACATGTGTATGTGTGTGGGTGCATATACCTGCATGTGTGGATGTGCACATGCGTGCATCCATGTGTGTGCACGCTGGAGCTCCTGATGAGACGGAGAGGTTTGTGCAATGCAGGAATACGTGCTTGCCAAGTCGGTTCTGCTCCCCCTCCCTTATTCCTCTTTGCCATGGCATGAGCACCTGGAAAGCACTGTCAGTTCAGCCCCACTGAGCCGTAGATGTGGCAGGGTCTGGGCACTTGAGGACATGTTCATCTTCTTGTTGATCAAAACTTGTTTATGACTTTAAAATATAGCTGCAGCATTGAGATTGCATTTTCCTCCTTTATACCTATGGATAGGCTCCCTAATCTTACTGTGAAAATATTGGGTGCAGCCAGCCTTTCTCTATCCCTGTAGAACTGAGTCATTGAGCTCAACAAGTGTCTAAACAGACTGGATCTACCAGAGAAGAGATGCTAGGGACTGAAATGTCTATAGCATAGAAATGGCTCATTTTTTAAGCCACTCTTACGTGCCAGCCTTTAGCCAAATGTTGTGGAGGGTAATAAATTAGGTAAGATCCCTGTTCTCTAAATTCTAGTTGGGGAGACAGGTGCAGAGGCAGATTCTTTCAGTTCCCGTTGGTGAATGCAGTGAGGGAACCATGCACAGGAGATTAGGGACATCAGTGGGGACCCAGGCTATAGGGCCCTGAGGAGAGATCCCTAGGAACAGATGGCTGGGTGGAGTATTGAAAGTTAAGCAAGAACCATGTGGTGATAAAGGGGACAAGAAGGAGGTGTAGGGGAAGACTGACAGAGCAGACATGGGGACAAAGAAAGTACTGTGAAGCTGTACATTGTGTGCCGTTAGAGTGACAGTCAGATCAGTGCTGATCGTATAAGATGCGCACATTGGTCAGTGTCCTCTCTCATAAGCTCTAATAGCAAATAGCCTCAACAACAGCAAGGGTTTAGGTTTCTCTCCTATTTTATATTAGCTGCGTTCATGGTGTTGGCCGCAGCAGGTGGGACCTGGTTCCATGCATCTCCTTTATTCTAGGTTCTGGGCTGAAGAAGCAGCCCCTCTGTGCAAAATGCTATTCTCACGGTGGATGGAGAATAGGAATGCTGGAGGCATGCAGTGTCTCTGCAAGGGTCTTCCTGTCCTCAGCCACTGGCCAGACCAAGCCTGACTTTACAAAGGAAAGGAATTCTCTTTCAGCAGGTTACTCGTGTCAGAAGGTGGGGATGCACAGTCATCTTAAAGGAAAGGCGGGGAATTCTGGGAAAGAGAATAGTCTGAGTCTGGCAGGTCTGACACAGGAGATGATCTTCCCCTGAAGGTTGCCCCTGAGAACAGAAGTCAGCACAAAACCGAGGACAACGTCCGCAGCTCCTGGGACTGTGCATTCGTCCGCTTGGGTTGTCTTAACAAAATACCACAGCCTGGGGGACTTAAACAACAGAAATGTAACACACACACACACACACACACACACACACACACACACAAAACACACAAAAACCCAAACACACAGGAATGTATTTTCTCGCAGTTCTTGAGGCTGGAAGTCCAAGATTAAGGCTCCATCTGCTCCCGCTTCTGGTGAGGAACCTCTTTCTGGCTTGCACACCGCGGTCTTCCTGCCATGTCCTCAAGTGGACTCTCCTGGGTGCACACACAAGGGAAGAGAGTGAGAGCCAGTTCTCTGGTGTGGCTTCTGATCACGAATCCCATCAGATCAGGAACCCACCCTGATGACCTCATTCAACCCAAAGCACTTCCGTAGAGGCCCCATCTGCAAATACAGCCACCCTGAGGCTGAGCTTTTTGAAAGATGGATTTGAGGGCATAATCATTTAGTCTATCATAGACCTCCTCTTTAAGAAGCATACCAAGTAGCCCCAGGCTTCGGTGGTTGCCAGAGGCTGGGCGAAGAGAGGCCCTTCCTCTGGTGCCCCCTCGACAGCCCGGAGGACAGGGATGCAGGCTCTTGTGTCGGCTTCGCGTGACCGTCAGGTCAGCTTTCACATCTCCATCATTCAGGAGGACTCATATGCGGTCTTTTTTCTGACATCTAACCTTTGCCCGTATCCTTCCAATTTTCCGAAATGTCCTATCTTCTCTAGGTAACTAATTCTCACATACCTTGCTACTTTTGTTTGGGTTTTAATGCAAAAAAAAAAAAAAAAAAAGATTATCTATTTTCTAAAATCCAGTCAAATGTCCCCTCTTCCAATTTAGCTCCCCCAGTGCCCTCATTACCGACTTGACTTTACCAGCAGCTTCCTTGTGGTCACTTTCCCAAGTGTTTGGTAATTCTTTATGTGTTTGAATTTCTTCTCTTTCTTAAACTTTAAACAAAGTCATCTCTGTATCCCAAACCCTTGCACAGACTCTAACTAGGTCAATGAAAAAAAAAAATGCATGAATGAATAAATGAAAACCATAATTAAGAGTGTATCCCATCTTCCTCCAGGGAGATCTGCATGCTTCACTTGACCATTCCTTCCTTCTCCGAAAAATCCAGAACTGTGCCATTAGTAGGATTTGAGGCATGACCTGGAGGAAGGGAGAAGAGAGAGGAAGAGAAACCTTCCCAAAAGTCCGAGAGCCCATCAGATGGCTTACTCATTACTGTCAACTCCATCCCCTCTGAGCCTCCACCCTCTTGCTGTCTCTGGGCCATCAAAGGGCTCTTTGCAGCCGGCAGCCTAATTAGCCAGCCAGGAGGACCACAGAGGACCAGGGCAGGCTCACTTGAGCTCGTTAAAAGCTCCCGTCTCCTGCTTGGGAAATTGCTCTCTGTTTTACCAGGGCTGTTTGCATTTTGCAGCTCCCAGGGGATAGAGGGCAGTGCTGGTTGAATTCCTGGCTAAGCCATTTGGCCCAGAGCCTCCATAAAACCTCGGCCCCAGCCTTCCTGACTTGGGCTTTCCTCATTAAACCTGGAGACAGGAGCCTGCTGTTTGGCCAGCAGAGACCTACGTGAGACAGACTGCCCTCCTCTCCCTGAGGGCCCAGGACCCAAAGAGAAGGGAGGGTGATGGTGGTGGGAGACAGTGGGGGCTGCTGAGGGGAGGGGGTGAAATCACACAGAAAGCAGAGATGTGCAAACCAGAGCCCTGATTTCCAAATACAACATGAGCCCCCTTCCTGAGAGTTGACGGTCCCCTGCTTAGAAAAGCTCACTGTAGACATCTCGCTCCTACCTAGAACTTGAACCTGGATCCAGCTTTGCAATTGGCTTTATCATTTCGTGGATGGTCTGTGTGGTACTTGAAAGCCTTCTCTGTCTGTAACAAGAGCTGCAAGGCACTGTGCACTTGCTTGCAGGGAGAGGAAGAGGCAGGTAATGTGGTTACAGTGTCATTTCAGCATGTCCAGCCTCGAGCAGGCACCGGAGTGAACCTGGGAAAGCAGATGAGGACGCTCTGCTCTGTGAGTGCCCTCCAGCAACTCTCCGTTTGGCTGTGTTGGCTCAGAATCCAAAGCCCCTGAGAGCAGGCGGTGCCCCTTTCAGCCTCTGCCTTCTCTGCCCCGCCCCCGGCACAGTGCTTGCTGTGAGGAAAGCAGGGTCTCCCTGAATCCTCACGTTTCGGGGACTCCATGGTGCTGGGGCAGAGGGTATAGGAATCAGGGCAGGTGTGGATTCAGATGCCATCCAGGAACCGGGAGCTGAGGACAGCAGGTGGAAAGCTTAATCATTCTAGTCATGGGGGCAGGGGGCAGAAAATATTCTGTCAACTCTATCACACGTTCAAAAATGTCTGATGCACATGCTTTATTGAGGGGAAGCGTTTAAAAGAAACAAAAGGACAAATTTCTCATCTAATGCAACGTGCTGTGGAAGGAACTGCAGTGTGAGACAGTAAAATAATCCTTAGCTCTCCTTGAGAGGAATGAGATCAGAGCATAAAGGGGCCAGGAAGAGCGCAAGCCCCCTCCCCCCCAAACTCCCAATAATCTCTTGGCTTCCACTGCAGAGAGGTTGGGGTGAGTCCCATTTTCTCTGAAGCCCTGAAAAGAGGGTGGCTCCACTGAGGGGCTGACTCGAGTCACACAGCCCTCAAGAGGAAAGCCAGGAGGAGAGCCTCTCCCGAGCTGTCGCTCATCCTTCCCAAGCTGCAGGGACACTCGCCACATCACAGTGCCATTTGGTGGACGCCAACACAGAGCACAACACTCCAGCATGTAGGGCACTTATTGGGGTCTAGAGAGAGTTTATGGGTTCTGCACCCTGATGTGCCTGGCTCCCAACACAGCTCCCCCCTTGTGCATGAGGTCGCCTCAGCAGGTTACTTGATTCACTGAATTGCAGTTCTTCAAATGTAAACCGGGGCAAGGATCCCTCTGTGATGCGTGGCGGAAGGATGGATCGGAGATTGTCCGCGTGGAGTGACTAGCATGGCAGCGCGGTACCCGGCTCGCGGTGGACACTAAATCATTGGCAGCTGGAGTTATGCTCTCAGGGCGCATAAATTCATGAGTGGAGTAACAAGTAGGTACTCCCTGAGGTGTCTTCCTGCTCTCCCACTCCACATTCTGTGTCATGACATAATCCTTGGAGTATTTAAAAGTGGCGTCTCTAAAGTGTGCCTGAGTGCTTCCTGGAACCCAATATCTAGGCCGGAGCTGAGCTAAGTCATGTTCAATATGACTTCTGCCTCTCTAATTTCGAGATGCGGTGATTGATTACTAACCCCCCTCCTGGAGGCTGTGTTTGCTTCTGGAATTCAGGATGAAATCACACTGTGTTTGAGATGAATGTAATTAAAGTTTCTCTAAACGACCAGACAGGTAGCTTTCTTTTTTTTTTTTAATTTTTTAAAGATTTTTTTAGTTTTTATTTATTTGAGAGACACAGCGAGAGCGGGAACACAAGCAGGGGGAGTGGGAAAGGGAAAAGCAGGCTTCCTGCGGAGCAGGGAAACCCATGTGGGGCTCGATCCCAGGACCCCGGGATCATGACCTGAGCTGAAGGCAGACGCTTAACGGCTGAGCCACCCAGGCGCCCCTGGACAGGGAGCTTTCTAAAAGCCATCCTAAAAGAGCAGACCTGCCCAAGAGTCCCCATTCTGCCCCTAAATTACCATTTTTCCGATGTTCTTCTGCTTAGTACGTCTGAAATGTACACAGCTAATGTTACCGCCTGCCCCTGTCACATGCTGGTATTTATAATAATAGAAAGATGAACAAGTGGCATTGTGTCTGGCTCTATAAATAACAAGAGCTACCACTTAGCAAGCTCTCCTACATCCCTTGTCAAGTGTTTTACATAGAGTGGCTCCAATTCTCATACTAGCCCCTATACTTTACAGGTAAGTATAACAGCTCAGAGAGGTTAGGGAACTTGCGGGCATTACTCAGCATTCTTCAGTGAGCGCCTTTTAGGGTCATGGTTCAAACCCATTTTATTGTGCCTTCAGAGCCCGCGTGCTTTCTACTATTGTGCCCAATCCCTCAAATACACTGAACGAGTACAAACGAGGTGAATCCACGTGATAACACTCGGTAACTTGGCATCGTAACGCCAGCTCTGAAAGTTACTTGGTGAGTGAACGGAGCCACCGCCTTTGACGAGGCTAGCGCTTCTCACATGAAGCCGGGCATCAAAATTTCACCATTAGCCAGACTCAGTCAGAATCTCCGGAACTGAGTCCTGAAATCTGTATTTTGATGTAGCTCCCAGTGGGGTCCTCATGCCCCCAAGGAAAGACGCAGGAACCTACTGTCTGGTTACATAGACTATGTCTTTCAGATCTGGTAACTCTTTTCTTCCCCACATTTGTGATTCTTTTGCTTTCATTTTAGATGTATATTTTAATATGGGGAAGTTAAGGCAAAAAAAAAAATGGCTCCTTAGGTCTCCTCTAAGGTGTATTATTATCTTTGACACATATTGACATATTTTAAAAATCATATATATGTGCATATATAAGAATCTATATTTCTAGTACAGAAAGTTCCAAATGAAAGAGTAAGAGCCTTTCCATACCCACCTTTTCCTTTCCTCAAAGGTTACCACTGTTGAAAGTTACGTATGTTCCTGTAATACACACTGTTCTGCCGTTTTTGGAGATCTGGTATTATCATGTTAAGAGTTCATTTTTAAAAAAAAGATTCCATAATATTCCAGGATGTGCCATAACTCATTTAAGCAGTCCCCTATTTTTTTAAAGATTTATTTTATTTATTTATTTATTTATTTGGGAGAGAGAGAGTGGGGGGGGAGGGGCAGAGGGAGAGGATCTCAAGCAGACTGCCCACTGAGCATGGAGCAGGTTGCCAGGCTTGATCCCATGACCCTGAGATCATGACCTGAGCCGAAATCAAGAGTCGGATGCTCAACCAACTGAGCCACCAGGCGCCTTAAGCAGTCCCATATTGATCAACACCTTATTTTATTTCAGGTTCTGCTTGTTTGCTGTTTACTTTTGAAAACAATGTTGTGATGCATGTTCTTCTACACAGATCTTGGTGCACATCAGCAAATACCGATGTTAGGTGATGTTCCTAAATAGTGGCATTGGTAAATGCAAAGCTAAGTGCATTTTAAATTTGGATACTTGTTATAAAACGATCTTTCCACCAAACACAAACAAGACTGCTCATGTTTTATATTATCACCAGCCTTGCTATCATCAAATATAACTGAAACTAAAGAATGAGACAATAAGTAAGCAGGGGTCCCATAGGTGAATGGGGAAATTGATGTCTGATGCCAGGCTGTGACCAGGATCCTGCCAAGAGCTCCCTGAGTTCGCACATGAAAACACTGAAAACACACGCACAGAGGAATATACACAGTCATATATAACACACACCTACATGCATGTATATACACTTCTATGTGCATGTATATCAGTATATGTACACACACTCATTTAAATATGCATTGAATGTCACTGGAAACAAACATATACAGGATGCAAATTATCTTTTTCTTAAAGGAAGAACTGGTTCCTAGGAGAAAAGTGTATGAGAAAGATCCATTTTCACTATTTCTTCTTTGTTCTGTTTGAATTCAGTATACATATGTTCATTGCTATTCACAAAGTAAGTAAAATAAAAAAATCTCAGAAAAGAAAATTACAAATGCAACTAGCCTTTGATGCAGCAATTTCTACTCTAGAAATTTATTTTACAGCTAAGCTAAACCAGCATATGTACAGAATGAAGTATACTTAGAATTAGTCACTTGAAGCATTGCTTATAACAATGAGAGGTTAGAAATAACCTAAATGTACCTCAATATGGACTCATAAAATAAGTATTGTACACACTGAAATGCTCTGCATCCACAGCAAAGAATGAACAATTTCATTATATATTGGTATGGACATTTCTCAGAGGTATGTTGTTAAGTGAAAAGGTGAACTGCAAAAAAACGTGTGTGATATCTACCATTTGTATAAAAAAACAGACAGAAATCCTGCCTTTGTGAGGGGCACCTGGGTGGCTCAGTCAGTTAAACATCTGGCTCTTGATTTTGGCTCAAGTCATGATCTCAGAGTCATGAGATCGAGCCCCATGTCGGGCTTCACCCACACCAGGGAGTCCACTTGTGTTAGCACGCTCTCTCTCTCTCTCTCTCAAATACATGAATAAATCTTTAAAAAAACAATCCTGGCTGTGTGTGTGTAACAAATACACTATGCAGGCAAATATATTATATCATGCAAATATAACATATATATTATACACACCAACGAGCAAACACATACACACACACATTTATACGCACGTATGTATGTGCGTACCCTTGTATGAGAATCAAGCAGCTCTGGAAAGGCACACAAGCAGTAGGTAACAGTAGAAGCCTCTAAAAATTGGGAAAGGAGGAATGATAGGAAGGAGCCTTTCACTCCATAGTCTCTTGTTCCTTCTTCTTTCAAAATATAAAAGAATAAATTAAAATTAAAGAGAACCGTATGCAGGCCAAACTTCCAACTCTTAGAACTCTGCACTCATTTCCTAGTAACTTCATCTTACTGACAGAGATTTTTCTTTATGGTCATCTGTGCAACATGGATGAGGGAGAGAAAGGTGCTCTCGAAAGGTAAAGAGATGCCCCCTGGGTGAGCAAAGCCCTCCATAGAAAGCTTGGGCTGAGATGTCAGCAGGGGTATGCATGCACATCTGACCAGATACCTAGTTTCAACCCCAGGTGGCTTTGTTGAATGAAGGTCTCTTCTGTCACTTACACATTTGACATTTTCCATTGAATATTCATGAAGATGAATGACCACTTCATGCTCTTTTGACAGTGGAGGAGTCATAAATATCCCAGTTTTCTAGAGCAAATTATTTGCAGACGGCTTTTGAGAAAGAGATGGGCACCACCCTCACCCCCCGCCACGGTGTGTTACTGAGCAGTGCTAAATCTGAGTTTTAATCTACTTTCATCTCCTAACACTTGTGTGAATTCGAGTGCCTTTCCTTTTTTTTTTTTTAAGATTTTATTTATTTATTTGAGAGAGAGAGAATGAGAGAGAGAGAGCACATGAGAGGGGGGAGGGTCAGAGGGAGAAGCAGACTCCCTGCCGAGCAGGGAGCCCGATGCGGGATTCGATCCTGAGACTCCAGGATCATGACCTGAGCCGAAGGCAATCGCCCAACCAACTGAGCCACCCAGGGGCATTCGAGTGCCTTTCCTAAATGAAATGGTAACCCCCACCCTTTATGTAAACGATTCAAGTAACATTTAATGCTTACAAAAAGAAATGTATATGCTCTTGGAAACACACCTTAGCATAACTTCTCAGGGCAGTAAACAAACAAATAAATAAATAAGGCAGAAAGAGCCACCACTGAGTGAGGTCTTGAGAGGCGGGGAACCTCTCCTAATGCGTGGGCTTTTGTGTACCGATTGCATATATGTATGTGTGCTATTCATAGGTCTTTTCTACTTCCTTCAGATTCTTGGCCATGTTCCAGAGAGTTAAATTGATCTTCAGTTAAGAGATTTTTCACACATTTGTATAACTCCAGGTCTTAGACACCAAATTCAAACACGCTTATACTTTTAATGTAGCAGCTTAAATTTAACACCGTAAACATTTTATTAGATTTATTTTTCTTCCCCTCTCTCTCTCTGCCTTACTTCTTCCCTTCTGTGTTAGTCTACTCAGGCTGCTGTAACAAGATACCATAGAGTGGGTGGCTTAAACAACAGACATTTATTTCTTCACAGTTCTGGAGCAGAGGAAGTCCCAAGATCAAGGTGCTGGCAGATTTGGTTCCTGGTGAGAGCCCTCCTCCTGCTTGCAGACATCTGCCTTTACTCTATCCTCACGTGGCGGGGGAGGGGACGCAAACACGCTCTGGTCACTCTTCCTCTTCTCATAAGGTCACTAAACCCGTCACTGGGGTCTAACCCCCATGACCTCATCTAAACCTAATGACCATCCAGAGGCTCCACCTCCAAATACCTTCACCACGAGGGTTAGGGCTTTGGCATATGAATTTGAGGGTGGGGACACAAACATTCACTTCCTAACATCTTCCTTTCATTTATTCACCTTCCTTCCCAACATAAATATTTATTCTGTGCTTTCCATGTCCTCGGGGCATTAATCTAGGCCCTGGAGTTGTAAAGATTATTTCAGGGCACACAGGGAACCTACCCTCAAGGAGTCCACAGACCAGTAGGAAAGACGCCGCCACGAACTCTGAGGCTGTGGCTTTGGTGGAAGTGACCACAGGCGCCATCAGAAGACCTTGAGGAGGGCAATGAGTTCCGTGGAGATAGTGAGAAGGAAGGTGGTTCGGAGTTTAGAAGCTCAGGTGGGATTCCAGACTGACAAATGGAAGAGAAGCTTTCTAGGCAGAAGGCACAGCATGAAGCAAAAGCAGAGAGACCTGAACTTGAGCATTCAGTAAATCCAGGAAACAGAGAAGACTGGAGTGCTTTGGTGGGAGACAGAAGCAGGGAGAAAGAGAGGCAGGAGGTAAAACTGAAAATAGTAGGCTGGGACCAGTTTGTCAATAGTTGCATATTTTACACAAGAAAAGGTGCCAATTGCTTGTACCTTTTAGATAAAGGTCATACATAGGCAGTGCTTGATGAGTAGTCCTATTTGGAAACCTAAGAAGATCTGAGATTAGAGCTCTTACCAGGCAATGGTGAAGACAGCTTTTAGCTCCTCTCCCGGATTATCCTTCCCCGAGACTTGCCGCATGGTGCCTGTTGGCAAACAGACAGAGCCTGGGGCCATCTTCTCTCCCCCGCACACAGGGACTCTCGCTCCCTCATCTTACCACTCAGACCTCTGTCAGCTCTCCTGTCGGCCTGCATGCTGCAGGTGCTGCTCTCTTCTCTGCTAAAGAGAGAATTTTCTCTTCTTTGGTTTTCAGAGTGGGGCAGATCCTGCCACTTCTAATTGCAGAAAGGCCTGGATGTTACGGGGTAGAAACTGTGGTGAGAGTAATTCTCAATCTGGAGCCTCTTGACATTGGTTAGAAACTGTGTTGGTGTTTTTGCTTTGGGTTTGCTTTTAAATTCCTGTTCAATGAAATTCGGTAATGATTATTAGTCCTAAAAATTGAGAATACTGATACACATCCTAAGGAACATAAGCCAGAATATCATATGCACTCACTCTCCCCTCCTCAATGTAGAAATTTCTAAGTACCAACAACAACACAAAACCATGTTTATTTTTAAATTTTTTAAATATGTATTTTTAAAGATTTTATTTATTTATTTGATAGAGAGAGAGAGAGAGAGCACAAGCAAGGGGAGATGGAGAGGGAGAAGCAGGCTCCCCGCCAAGCATGGAGCTCGATGTGGGGCTCGATCCCAGGACCCTGAGATCATGACCTGAGCCAGAGGCAGATGCTTAACCGACTGAGCCACCCAGGTGCCCCCCCCCAAAAAATGTTTAGCTTTCCTTTCCATTTTTTATAATATATATGCTGAGAGGCTCAAACAATGTCCCTTCCTCCAGGAATCTGCTTTAAGAAAGTAATTGTAGTGCAATCAAGCTATGAGTGTTCCATTCCACTGTGCCAAAAGTCAGGAAAACCTAAAAGCACCCTACATGTCTATCTATCTATCTATCTAGTTCAATTGATTATCATAGAGCCACTAAGAATTATAATTTGGGGACATGATGACAACAGAACTTTAAATGAAAAAGTGAGAAACAGTAGCATATATAATATTAATACATATGTGTAGACAAAATGCTGGAGGGGAAGGCTCCAGAATGTTAGATGTCACTGTAGTTCAATGGGATGTTAGGCATGACTTTTGTTTTCTTCTTTACAGCAAGATGAGACATGAGGTCAGCAGCAGGGAGGATCGGGGCCAGGTGTGTGGCATGTGAGAGATGGTTAGGCCAGAACTCCCCCTTAACACTGAATAGTAAAGACATGAGGGCGTATGCTTAACAGGACACAGGCCGAAAAACACAGAGGCAGGTGACAGAAGCAGGTGACAGCCGGCAGCCAGGAAGAAAGGTGGGCAGTTATTCAAGATGCCAACAAAAGGAGGATATGTAAATAGACCTATGTCCTTAAAGGCTTTAAATGAGTCGAGGCTAATAAGGAAAATCAATGGTGCTAGAAGATTCAGGTTCTAGGATCCCAGTTCTAGATGCGTTGCTTCATGGATGCAGGCAAAGACTTTCATCCCTCATTTTGGCCAATTTGGGGAGACTCCATTCCTGTGGTTACATCCTTTTAGAACCTTCTGGAACAGGGATGTTCCTTCATGAAAAACAGTTCAGACTTCACAGTGACTACCATAGGTGGAAGGACTGGAAAAAAAGAACATTTTAAGTGATTTTTGCAGGCTTCTTTGGATACTTTGCTTTAGCAAATTATGCAATGATTAAAATAATGGAAATTTTAGGTTTTGCTATAATGAACTGAGAATGGGGCTTTGCTGAAAAAAAATTAAGAGGGACAATTCTGGTGTGGATCCTCTGTGTATTGTTTTAAAAGCTCTGTGCTAATACCAGAAGAATGTATTTCTGGTGGGAAGTGATATATTTCCATGGCTTCAGGGAACTTGACTTCTGCCCTAAAAATATATTTCCTTAGATATTATAAACAAAACACTTTAAACAACAAAAAAAAAGAAAATATGGCCAAAAAAGCCCTACAGCAAACAGCAATGTTTTATATCCTTATCATTTAAAGACTTTAGATCTATAAGAAAAAATGAACATCTGAGCCCCAATGCTCCCCCACCCTGCAAAAATTGTGCAAATTCTACAAAAGGCAGTTTCCAAGAGAAGATTTGCAAGTGACAAATAAAAATAAAAATGCCAACCCTGCTACTAACCAAAGAAATGAATAATAACATATCAGTAAAATAAAATTCGCTCCTAGTACGTGGAGAGAATGTGTTGTGGAGTTTTTCTTGTTGTGGTTACACGTGATTTGATGTTGGCGAGTGTGCAGCACAATGAACATCCCTACGACCCCCTGGCACGGTCCGTTGCTGCCTTGGGTCTGCCGCACAATTTACACTTGGTCCTCATCCTTGAAACCAGTCGTTCGAATCCTTGAAATTTGATTTGTAAAAGCATAAATATATGCATAAATCCATGTATGTAGTTATGCAAAGCAGCATTTTTGTACTAGCAAAAATCTTCAAAACCACTGAAAAGACCAACAATGGAAAATGTTCAAATTTATTTTGGTTGATTCATTTGATGGATTTCTACACAGTCACTTACTCAAAATCAGGTTTTTCAAAGATATGTAATGACATGGGAGATTGTTTAAAGTAATAAGTGAAAAAAATAAGAAGCTAAAACCTATACGTAGTATGCTCCTCAATATGTTTCTATAAAAATATGGGAAGATAATAAATCAAAATATTAATAACAGTTATTTCTGCATGATGGGATTATCTTTCCTTCTCTTCCACATTTTTCCATACTTTCCAAAGTTTCACCAGGAATCTGTAGTACTGTACAGTTCAATTAAAACCTGTGATTTAGAAACAAAAGAATATTTCTAAGTGTATAGCAGGCTCTCCTTGGTGACGTATTACAGACCCAAGACACCGAGACTGTAGAATGACATTATCTGTCTAGTGGTGCATCTTCCATGCTTGCATCCTTGATTCTAAGGGGACTGAGAAGAGTGAAGCCTTTTGTGCAAGGTCGTGTGGCAAGTGGATATTGATTTCCTCAGCTTGCCATGAGCAAATATATTACTCACTAATCCTCCGTTGGTCAAGAACCTGAGAAAAGCCAGACACTGGGTAAATTCATAAGGACAGGTGCCAATCAGTAATATACTATTGCAATAGGCAAGACAGTGAATGTCCAGTGTGAATTGAACTCAACTTCCACTTGCTTAGAGGTATCTGGGCATTTTGAAGGCAGAGTGAGGGACTAGGGAGGGAGTGAGAGGGGTTCAGTAGAGTCAGGAAAGGTAAAAATTACAAAAAAATGGGAAGGGGCAGGTTGGTCCATGTGAAACTCATCTGGGATCCTTACTGGTGCTTCTGGATGTTAGGCTCCTCCTCTCCCACAGAGGCTGGGAGTAGGGGACCCAGTCTCCAGGTGGTGATTGGAACACAAAGACAGTTTTCTTAGCAGCCTTGAGTTTCCCAGGGAGGCACTTTGAGAGGAGCTACCATCATGCCAGGGATCAGCCTGGAGGTTAGAAACTACCTGTGTGGGGGTCGCCTGGGTGGCTCAGTTGGTTGAGTGTCCGACTCTTGATTTTCCCTCAGGTCATGACCTTGGGGTCGTGGGATCGAGCCTTGCATCGGGCTCCCACTCAGCATGGAGTCTGCTGGAGGTTCTCGCTCTCCCTCTCCCTCTGCCCCTCCCTCTGCTCGTGCTCTCTCTCTCTGTTTCAAATAAATAAGTTTTAAAAATCTTAAAAAAAAAAAAAAAAGAAACCATGTGTGTGTTTGTTCAAGTCTTTACAGGTCAAGGGTGAAGTCTAGACATTGAGAGGAGTGGAGGACTACGGTGAGCCTGGCTACAGTTTGGTCACTGAGAGTCTTTGTCTGAGCAAGTTTCAGAGTTGAACCCAGTTCTCCTGCTTCCTGTTCTAATATCCTCCTGCTTTGCAGACCAAGAATTTTCTGACCTAAATGGGAACTTCAATCAGAACAGAAAGGATAAGAAGAATGATAAGGAGATCAAAGAGAAAGAAAATACTCGCCTATAAAAACAGTCTCCCCCCTACCCATACCCCATTATACTGGATCTTGGTTAAAATGCTCAAAGCTAGTCTTCCTGTGAATAGAGCCTTCCTATCTGTTCTGTGGGGTTAATGCTTGAGTCTATGTATTTAGTGGGTTGAGATAAATTATACCTGGGAGTCTCACCACAAAGTTCTTAATAAGTTATCAGTTTCAGTGTATGCATGCTACATATAAAATCCTGGGTGATTTACTTTCTCACGGAGCTGACCAGTGAGATGCTTTCTTGGATATTGATTTCCTCAGCTTGCCATGAGCAAATATATTATTCACTAACCCTCCGTTGGTCAAGAACCTGAGAACAAGTAGCATTGGAGAGCTGCTTCATGCTTTAAAACCTGATGTTTAGAGAACTTTCTGGGATCACTGTAAAACTAGTGAAATCTGGAAAAAAGCCAGCTTTGCCTTTATAAAAACAGTATCTTTCCAATCCAGTTACTTACTTAATGTTTAGCCATCACTGACAGCTTCTTCCTTGCATTCTTCCCCTTTTCCCAATTTTTCTTTTCCTTTCTCTCTCTACTTTGTTCTTTCTATCCTTCTGTCCTTCCTTCCTTTTTTCTTTTCCTTCCTTCATTCCTTCCTTCCTTCCTTTCATCCTTCCCTCCCCACTTTTTGCCTTCAACTCTCAAATTCACTTAGTAAACATTTTTGGCTCTCATTCATTGCTGGACCACGTGGTGACATATGGAGAGACAGGCTAATGTGGCGCCAGATACACTGGCTTCCAATCAGACAAGCCAAGACCAGTTTTTGGTTCAATGTCAACTTGCTGTGTCACTATGACCAAGTCACTGGATGTCTACATATTTATTCACTTCATAAGCACACATTGATTGTGAGTCCCTTGTGTATCTTGAGGTGTGCTAGATGTACCCACCATGGTTTTTAAAAATACTCTGTATGGGAAGTCATCAGAGAGGGAGACAAACCATCGGAGACTCTTAACTCTAGGAAACAGCCTGAGGGTTCCTGGGGGGAGGTGGGAGGGGAGGGGATAACTGGGTGATGGGCATTAAGGAGGGCACATGATGTAATGAGCATTCAGCATATGCAACTGATGAATTACTGAACTCTACGTTGAAACTAATGAGGTACTATCTGTTGGCTAGTTGAATTTAAATTAAAAAAAAATACTCTGTAGAACAGGCAAACTGCTGCTCACCTTTGGGCTATTGTGGTGATCCCACCAAATGACACATGTACAATGGGGACCTCTTACCTGGCACGTTGTCGACACCTGATAAATATTAGCTTCCTGGTATTTTAGTTCAGCTTCCTAGATGCCAAATACGTGTATGTGAGACCCAGTTTTTGAAAGCATCTCATAGGCTATACAGAAAAAGCAGATTTCTTAGGGAAAAAAAAATATGCTATATTTCAGACATTCTAAGTCAGACATTTTCCCTATTTTCCCATATTTGAAACCAGAAAGCTTGTCAAAATTGCTGTTAGCCCGGTGGTGGCGGTGATGCCGTGGCTGCTGGGGTGGTCACCTTCGGGACAGAGCTAGGGCGGTCACATGCGGGACAGAGCTGCGTGGACGATCTCCGCTCCAGGCCATCCGGTTGGTTATTAATACTCACAGGTGAAATTTAAAATATCGTCAAGGAGATCATGTTATGATTCAGCAGTAAAATCAAAAGCCATTTGAGCATACAAAAAGGCACAAAAATAGAGAAGGGAAGCATCACTTTGGTATTAGTGAAGCAAATAGTCTTTACTAGAGAAATAATTAAGTAATAATCAGATAATCAAATAACCTGCCAGCATCAAAGCTTGCAGAAAGGTGTCACAGCTTGGAGGGCAATGTCACACACAAGGGTGAAGTATTCTTAGAAAGGCTGCACTCCCCTCATTAACAGTGCCCAGGATGGAAGGACACGGGCATCCTCTGATGCTGATAACAAAGAAAGGCTTTATGATCAAAACACTTGATCTTAGCCAAAAGGCCGAGAAGCGATTTTTATGAACAAAACAAAACAAAGCAAAAACAAAGAGCAACAACAAAAAATCCTGGATTCAAATACCGACTCTGCCTCTTACTAACTGGAGTAAAAGTTTTCCTCTCGCTGGAACTCAGTCTGCTCTGTTGAAAGAGGAGCATTAATAACATGTACCCAACAGGGTTGCTATAAAAATAAATTTAATAGACACTATGAAATGTAATGAGTTTTAGCTGCAAAGTATTATCAAAACATAGGCATTTTGCAGAGCTGATTGTTTAACTGTCTAGATTTTTTTGTTCTATTTTTTCCCCCTGAAACTGGCAGCTCCTCGAGGGCAGGGGCTATTCAGCTTTGTGCCCCCCTCCCACCCCCCCACCCTGCTACGTCCCGGCAATGTTGGCTGAGACGTGCACCTGCGTCGTTCAGTCACTAAGCACAGTGCACCTGTGCCTGATGTTTTGCTGCTGCTGTTCTCATTGCTATTTGTAAAATTCTGATGCTCACGGCATTCCTGAGGGTTTCATGAGCAAGTACAGAAAGTACAGAAAGACTAACTTTATGGAAAGAAAGTGAACAGAGATGCCCAGTGGCTTGTCCACGTCCACATGGAACGTTAGAATTGAACACCCCTGTGGCCCTGATACTCCCCACCTGGGCCCAGACTGCCTCGGTCATGAGGGTGCATCTGGGCAGAAACTAAAGTGCATTGGTACCTCCAGCTCTGGGAAGCCAAGGGCTGCAAGGGGTGGGGGAGGAAGAGAAGGTGCCAGAGAGGTCTGAGGGGCAGGAATGTAAAGATCAGGGTCAGTAGGTAGGGGCTGGAGGTGGGGGATATCGCTGATTTGCCCCCTGCCCGCCAGGGTAGGAGAGGGAGTGATGGAATGGGTAAGGAGTGGTAAGTAAACCCAAGACGACACAGGACAGGGACACCTTTGAACATATCCATTGTACATTTAGGTGGAAAGAGTAAAAGAGGGGCCAAGTGTTTTGAATCCAAACAAATACATCTTTAAAATGTTTACATTTTTTAATTCAACTGTAAATAAATACAGGAAAAATATGCAAATCCTAAATGTCAGTTTGACAAATTGTCACAAGATCTGAAACGAAGATTACTAGCAGCCAGAAGCCCCTCCTGTCCCCTTCCCCATCACTGTTGTCTCAGGGTAACCACGGTTCTGACTTCTTGCATCACAGATGTAAATTCCTGCCTTAGCTCTATGGTATTGCCTCTGCATTTAGAAAAATAAAAACCGAAGGCGTAAGAGAGGCTGCTGTGCTTCATGTGGGAAGTGAGGCCGTGATCTCTGGCCATGAATGGGCATCGCCTAGAACAGAAGGCAGACCCGGATCTGAATTACACACGTGCCATTTCCTGACTGCATGATTTGAGAAGT